>NW_020897804.1:1827554-1890945 GCF_003984885.1 Neopelma chrysocephalum | reverse complement strand
CCATACCATACCATACCATACCATACCATACCATACCATACCATACCAATTCTCTTCTCACAACTAATTTCTGCAGTTCCCAAGGGATTCCAGTGTTCAGCTGTAGCTTTTTCAAAATAATTTCAATTTTGACAAACATCGACTCAGACTAGGATCATAATATGAAATATGTGGTGGCAAGTGCCTATGATTTGTCTCATTATAGGAAAGAAAGGGATAAATAATAGGTTTTTCATAATTTTCTGTAAAAACAAACAGGTTAACACCCTCTTGTATTAACTCCATGGTAAATAATGGCTAATTGCCAATTATATTAGGTGTTTACGTATGATTTCATGCCAGATTTAGTGTCTTTTCAAGTATTAACACACAAAAGGTGCAAATTTGGTGCTTTTTTCTTCTTAGAGATGAATTCACCAAGTAATATACATGCAAGTTGAGACAAGCGGCTAAAAGTGGGTCTTATAATGATCATTAAGGTTGGAAAAGATCTTTAATATCACTGAGTCTAACCATTCAGGCATTGGAATGGGCTGCCCAGGGAAATGGTGGATTCTCCTTCCCTGGAGGTTTTTAAGATAAGACTGGATGTGGCACTCGGTGCCATGGTCTAGTAACCACGGTGGTAGTGGATCAAGGGTTGGACTTGATGATCTCAGAGGTCCTTCCAACCCAGCTGATTCTAAATTTCTAAATTTCTAAATTTCTATATTAACCTAATACTGATGATGGTTACTGTCAGTTGTTTTACAGTTATTGGCATGAAGAAAAAGAGAAAATTTCTGAAACACTGCCAAGTCTCCAAGATGAGATGGAACAAGAATGTTGGACGAGTGGGATTGGATTACATGTTGAAGGAGAAACAAAACAGAGAGATAACTGATGATAACTCATCACCAGTATAGGGGATAAACAGAGGGGTTTTACCAGATCTTCATGCATGAAACGCATAGAATATGCAGCTCTAAACTCAAGCAACTGGACCATATTGGTAATCAAGCATGGAGAGATGTTTGGAATGATTTCAAACTGAAGGGTACTGCACCAAGCTATTATTACACAATATTTAATGTATTAATTTGTGTTGCAGAGATGCAAGTGGAGAATTTTCATTGATTGAGGCTGGTGGAAGCTGATACTATGTGGTGGCTGTGGATGGCCTTGATGTCACAGGCTGTGAAGGCACCTGGACTGAATCCAGCTCCTGTTCCATGCCACTGGCTGCAAAGAGCTGTCTCTCCTGTGCTACCACTTATTTCCAGAGCTCTGTGAGGGTCTGGCTCTCTCTCTCACTGTCTCTCTGGTCCAAAGAACATCCTAATTCCATCACAGAGCAGAAAGGAGACCTGTGTTAGTTGTAGCTGTGGTTTCAAACGCCCTGTCAAGCGGGGCTGACGCTGCTGCGTTCAGAGACCTTGCTACAGGCTTGCCAGGACGTGGGACTTAAGTTAACACAGATTCTTGGAAGAAATCTTCCCTTTGCAATACATGCTGAGGTTTTATGCACTAGGAAAACCACCGAAATAACTAATCACCTCTTTGGTCCATTGTAGCCCTTTAACTATATTAAGGCTGCTTCTTAGTTATTTTTATCTCTAATTCCACATTTAAAGTTAAAACTCTTAATGTGGGCATGAACTACTCTATTTTAAGTATTTCCGCTTTTCTAGACAGTACAATTTCCTATTTTTAGGGCATATACCTCTTGTTCTAGATATCTTTAACTTAATTTATTTAACATGTAGAAGTGCAAGTGAGGATTCTATATTAGTGTACACACTAATGTAGAAATGCTTAAATTTTGCCCTATCAGTAAGTGACTTTCCCTTAAGACTTAATACTACACCAATTTCTCCATTTTAAAAGTTTTGAATTTGTTAAAATTAGTCCTTATTTGAATGCGCAATTCTTCCATGGTACTCTCTTCGAAACCTATCGAAAGCCTGTGCAATTAGCAAAACTCTTTTCCAGTAATAAGCTCATTTTGTCTTCTTACAGCAATATTGGAAAAAAAAGAAAATCACTGTTATGTGATACCATGGTGCAAAGCTTGAGCTGAACATAGTTAACACCTGTATGTAAGATAAAAGGTCTTGTGTTTTAAACCCACATGTGTTGGTTGCCTGTACGTGGGAGCATCTGCTGAATGCAGGAGGTGCTTGTTGCTGGGGGAAATCACCTGGTTTGCAAGTGTAACAATTTCTGTAATCAGATTATGATGCAGCAACTTGGTTTCTACAATTTGAAAGCATTGTCATCAAATTCCTGCACTTACCATGCTTTTGATATGCTTTGGAGGACTTGGTTCATAAAACCGCATGAAAAGATATTTTTTTCCTTAACAGGATCCTTTCGGGATCAGAAACATGAGGACTATGAATTCCTTTAGAATCAAAATATTTCCTTTCCCCAGATTCAGACCTTTTAGTGTTTTCTGCAAGACCTGTCTATGTTGTATGGAAGTACATTTATAAAATAAAGAAGTAGAACAAGGCACTAGCAAATAACTGTCCTTAATTGTGTAATCAAAGACATCCAATCCTGGCTGTAAGGGGACCATGAAAAAACCCCGATAGGTAAAATACCCGATTTTAGGAGTGGAAAAATCTCTTTAATCAAAGCTGAAGAATTCATTTAAGTCATGACCGTAGTGGGACCTGCATGGATGAGCTAACATCTCCAAGATGGAAGGAGGTTGCATCCCTGAAGATTCCTTGACTCAACAGCCCATCCACACACCTTGTATACCCACTTTCTTAGCCCAGTGACCCACTGAATGCACCGATGAAAACTTGGTGTTATTTGACCTTTTCATCTGATTAAAATGCTTGGTGCTCAGATTAGCCAAGTTTGGATACCACCATGGCATTTTGAATTCAGAATGACTATATAATATCAATTAAAATCATGGTGACAGGGCTTTTCTTGTACAACTCTTTAATACAAGCTGTAAGACACAGAGGGGCTTGGTGGTTTCTTTGTGGCTCGTTTCTTTCCTACTCCCTGTATTTTCAACTAAGGGGACACGGTCCCCTGCCAGTAGATGCAGGCTATTTAAATGCTCCATTGGAGAGGGATTAAAGTTTATGCAAGGTCACTGGGGATGTGATAATTATAATCACAGGTTTTTGGCTCCACAATGACAGCCATTTGTTATTTTCGCTCGAGTAATTCCTGCAGCTTGGAGCTGTTGACAAGCGTGCACTGATTTACTGGCCCCCCCAGGTCCCAAGGCAGTGTCCGCTCTGAAGTCTGACACCTCTGCCTGGCTCCTGCTGCTTTCAGTATCTTTTCTGCTGCGAGCTGCAATACCGACCGAAAATTGGAGAAAAATATTGTGTTAGTTTATAATGGGATCAGGGAGAGAGAGAGTCGTAGGGTTGCTGAGTTTGTTACTACTCTGCAGCTTCTCCACTCTCCTTCCAGGGCTGAGCATTTGTTTCTCTGTTGTGAGGGGGGATTAATAAACTACTGATGTGATTTACACTGTAAGACCATTGGAGTATTTTTGTGGTGGAGAGGCCTTGAGAGCTTGGATGCAAGGATCAAAAGAAAAAAATCCATTCTTTTGAGCAGCAGATCTCCCTTCTGTCTCTTCAGCCTCCTCATCTCCCTTTCCCTTTCTTTTTGATTTATGTTGCCTTATTTTGTTTGTTTTTGCAATCAGAGGTAAGAGCATTTTAATATATATTAAATGGTGATAAATTGAAAATAGCTGATGGGTTAGGGCTGATATGACATTTGTCTTTATGGGTGGGGAGATTGATAACTCATGAGTGGTGTGAAAAAATCAAGCAAAATCACTTAATAGGGAATCTATTTTTTGGAAGAGCATTTTTCTTTTGTGCAGGTGCATGACTGCCATGATAGCTCTTTATATTTTGTTTATTCAGCTTATCTGTGCTTTCCCCAGGCCTCCAATTTCCTCGCTCCTTTCCCTCTCTAAAACATCCCCACCTTCCCAATTTACATTTAATGTGTTTAATATATGACCTTTCTATCTCCCCTGCTGAACCTTCAACGCCAATTGGTTCCTTGTCTACAGTTCAAACTCCCTTTTGCTCTTCATGAATGTATTTTAAAGTCTTCTACATCTGGTCCACCATCTGTGCTCTCACTTCTGAGCCCAAACCAGGTAGGTCCAGGACACTTCCAGATGTCCCCAGAAGAAACAATGGTAGGACAGCAACAGGGAACTCAGTTTAATGCTAGATGAGCATACAGATATTATACTTTTCACAAGCTGCCTGAGATCTTTGTCTAACAAGATGTCCTTGCCCAGGCCTGGAAGTTTCCCCCAGCCTAGCACTGCAGCCCTCATTCTTTCTACTCTGGTGAGCTGATTTTGGATTTGTCTTTGTTGTTTCCTTGGCATTATTTACCCTCAGACGTTTTGCTTCTGCCTCTTTCTCAGTACCTAACCATCTAGAGCTTTTTATAAGATCTCATCCACTTATCTGCAGGGATGCTTGGTACTGATGTGTGATACAAAATAATCCTTTCTCATTAGCCACCTCAAATTTTCCAGAGCTACCTTGCTCTCATTTGCTCAGAATTACATTATCATCTGTCTATTTTCATGCAAGATACTTCTATGAGCACTGGATGAAGAAGTGTTGGGTATGTATAAGGGCTGGTAACAGATCCAGTATGGTCTGATTGCAGATGTGGTATGATTTTGACATCTCTATTTTCTTAGGGAACTAAGCAAATAGAAAAGTCTAGCTGTCCCCTATTATGTCCCCCTGACAGTGTCCTATCTCCAACTCTCCCAGCTCATATGTCTTGCCAGTTTTCTGCTTGGTTTCCAGTAAGTGTTCCTTCTCAGAGCAGCAAATTACTTCCCCAATTCTTGTATAAGGAAATAACTCTTCCAACCAGTTGTACCTGTGAAGAGATTCTGACTCTGACATCATTAATCAGTGCTATATTTTTCTTGACTCTGTCCCCACTCCAAGATGATGTCTTTTTACATGTGCAATGGTGAATTTAAGGCAGCTTTCTCACATTTCAAACCTCCCTCCCTTGCCATCCACTCTTTTGCCATCGACTCAGTTTCTTCATTTGCCTCTTCTTTCTGGTATGTGTTGGAGTAATTGGCATCCAGGGAAGTGGTGGAGGCACCATCCCTGGAGGTATTTAGAAGACATGTAACTTTGCTACTTGGGGACGTAGTTTAGTGGTGGACTTGGCAGTGCTGGATTTGCAGTTGGACTTGATGATCTTAAAGGTCTTTTCCAACCTAAATGGTTCTATGAATATGGACTATGTATGCTCAACAGAAATCTTCATATTCTTTATCACTTTAACCTTCTGCTCTTTGTCTGTCTACCTGCCTTGATTGTTTCTGCTTAATGTTGTACTATAGTTTCCAAAATTTGATTCCTATACATAGGGATTTTCCTCTTCTGGTTATACTGTCTTAATAGGAGTATGTTATCCCAACATTTTGTAACTCAGGCCACAAGTCTGCTCTCAAGGTGAAGAGTGCTTGATTTACCCTTGAAGTTTAATTTAACATTTTTCTCCCATCTCTGGTTTCACCTCCAGAGCAATAGTAACATTTTCACTTATTTAAATCCTGCTTCAGCAGAGATCCTTATTTGTATTATTTCTTTCTGAGCTATTGTAATCTTCTGTGTTTATCTCTGCCTGCAAACCTGGCCCTATTTCACTGTGAGCTAATTGAAAACACTTAGAAGTTAAGCAGGCAAAGTTCAAGAGAAAGAAAAGTTTGCTGTCTCCTTTTTCTTCCAGCAATATTGAGCAAGTTGCTTGGTTTCGTGTAGAGGGTCATGGTCAGAGGCATCAGCAGAACCCACCTATGTATCAGTCAGATCCAAGGCTGAGTGGGAAGTTGTTGGTCTTCTGTGAGTCCGTTTTTGTTATAAATTAAAACATAAACATTTAGGAATTTAAATAAAGAAACTCTTAAAAAGAAGTATTTATCACTTGAAGCAAAGTATTTATCACCTGAACAAAACCGTCTTCTTCAATTCTATATTACGATGCATAGAGGTTAATGTCAAGGAACAAGAACTTGCCATTTTTGTTCAAAATTACTATATTAAGATCATTCTAATGGTAAAATGAAGCTTTATGTATTCTAAGACTGTTACAAAGGCTGGTGAATTAATCAGTACCTGTGAATTAGTGGTGTTTTCGTCTGGATAAAAAGAACCCAAAGAAATGATTTAATAGTATCAGTACTCATCCTATTTTATGTTGCATAATGCCTCACTGTGGTGTTTGTGAGCTGCAGCCTGAAACCCTCTCAGGAGCAGCACTGGCCACTGGGATTTGCATATATCTATGCGTCCAGTTCATGTGGGATTCAGCTTTCAGGCTGCGGCAGATATAGGATAATATTATGTCTCACATGAGCTATACAACTTGCCTTGTCACAGACATATATATAAACATGTATATAAACTCTGCCACATTCTCAGGACTCATTAATGTCTAAGTTATCTGTATTATTTCACAGAATATTCTGAGTTGTAAGGGACACACAAGGATCTTTGTGTCCAACTCTGAAGTGAATGGCCTGTACGGGGATCAAACCCTAACCTTGGTGTTAATTATCACCAAGCTGTAACCAGCTGAACTAGTCTGAGAGATTTCTACTTGATCAGCTAAAAATGTCTCAACCACAGAAATTAGTGTATCAATGTGGACTTGTTTTGAAATCTCATGATTTTGGGGCTGACTTGTATGACTTCTGGTGCACAGAAAGGAGAAAGTTGTGCTCCCTGTTAGACGTACTGGTCAACACTGGTCTGTGTTCTATGTGTTCTTCTGCATTTGGAAGAATGACTTCACTGAGCACTGAATTATGAAAGAATTCAATTGACTCTTTATCACACCAGGAGGAGGTAGCTGGGCAACCAGAAGTCAGATTTTCAAGTTATGTGGGTTCTCTTCCTGCTTTTAAGGCATTTCATTTTTAGAAGGCAAATGCTCAAAGAAAGCAGATTTGTGGCAGCATCAGCATGAAATGACTTGGGATTTGCCAGCTGAGATGGATGAAAGATGACAGGTTGGAGGTGAGTTCCTCTGTAGGACATTGGAGGATGAATTAGGTAAATAACTTGTGAGTTCCATGGGTATGTAAATGTTATTTTGGTAAATTCTCCTTGTGCACGAGTGATCAGTGAGCATACAGTAGTAATTGCTAGCCTGTCTCCCAGACATCAAATATACAACTACTTACGTGAATCAAACATAAGTGGAAAAGGTTGCAGTTTAGATCCTCAAACAGTGCTGTATACTCATATTCTAATAGTAACACGATACATAGGCAAAATGAGGGTTAGGTCATTAAAGGTAAGTACTGATCCACACTAAAGTGGACCATGGACCAATAGGAACATGATCCAGCTTTCCAGTATATAAAAAGCTGTTATCAAGAGCACAGTGATCGATTTCTTCAGTTGAACCTCATGTTCAGCAAGAATTGATTAGGAAGTAATAGACTTAAATGAACTGAAGAAAATTTAAGATATACTTTAGAAAGAACTTTGTATCTTTGAGGACAGTTAACAATGCAACAACTGGCTTATTGAATCCCCATAACTGCAGGTTTTTACTTTCTAAAAGTGAGGAATGGTGGGATACTTTTTCCTGGACTGGAATAGGTAAAAGGATTAGATTATTTTTTTGTATCCTTTGTTTTGTTTCATTCCTGGAATCATGATCTAAACTTAAACATATTATTCAGTACACTTCTCACTTCCCAACCTTCCATGCATGAAGTTCTCTATTTTTTGTTCCCTGTTTTTCACCCTTTCTAAGCTTTACGTAGGTTCTTTGCCTTTCTCCACTGTTTTTGTAGGGTCTAGTTCTGGGAAAATGCAGCTGTGCTGGCAAAGTAAGTCTGCCACAAACTCCTTAGTCCTGAGTGATACAGTGTAGACGAACGATGCTATATAAATGTAAATTTCAATTCATTCCCTTCATTCATTCAACAAGCTATCAACACAACCTTGTCATTTCAATTTTTCACACTTTTTTGTGGAAGTCCTCTGTGTCACTGAAGTCTCATTTCCTCAGCACAGTGCCAAAGGTGACCAGGCTGTATTAGAATATACAGTCACTTTCTTTTTTTAAAGGGTCAGACATAATGAGAACCAGGAGGAAGCCAGTTGCAGCCTCAGCCAACCTTTCCCTTGGCAGCTGAACAGGTAGTGCTGCTATCTCCACCACTGTCCAGGTATAGGTATGTGCCCTGTTAGCTGTATTTTTCAAACTTTGGTAAATGATGCACTTTGACACTGTTCAATCAAAAATACTTCAAAAATATTGACATAGGAAATATTAAGAACCAAGAATACACATGGTGGAGAGGGAAATACATTAGAGAAGGATTAACTTTCAACCCCAGCCTTCCCATTACTGCCAGGAAGAAGGGATGCTTTTGCTGTTCTGCCCAGCACTTTTTCTCCCACAGGTGGTTTGAATATAGATTTTGCAGGTGAAAGTGTCCTTGTATGTGCTTACACAGTCTCTTGCTAAGAGATACCTGTTCTTACATGGTCAGCAGCTTCCTAGATAGTTAATATTAACACATTCAAGAAGGAAAGGATGAAAAAGGTCCTTCCATAGCCACTCATGGCATTTTGACCATTTCATGTTTCTGCACGGCTGTCTAAAGTGGAAAAGAGCCCTCTGGCACATAAAGTGTCATTGACACTGATATGACTGATATGACTGGCTGATACTAAATCACTTTTCCAGGGTTTTTGAGTTTCTTTTTGTCACATCTGGCCTATTTGCACCTTGTCTCTTTACATCCTTCCAAACACTTTAAGCCACCCTTCTCATGCAGTTTCACATCAAATGGAGTTTATCCATTTCTCCTTACAAAGGACAACCATAACATCATAAGACATCATAATGTGTATGTGGGTTGGGCAATTTGCAGCCCTTTGTGAAAGCTGCACATTTTTATCCAAGATCTCTTTGCTATTACCCCTGGAAACCACAGGGAGAGTCCAAATGTGGAGTCAGAAATACTTGATTTTCATCTGCTTTAGCACAATATCTGCTTTTTAGAATAGAATTTCTCTCCATCTCTTAGAGACACTTCTCCAACATTTGACTCCTGAGCCTTACAGAGTTGAAAATTATCTTCTTATTTATCTTAACCTCACATGCAATCTCCTTTACTGTCTCTTCCTCTGCTTCCTGTATTAATTTTTTTCTTTACACTCTCTTAACTTCCTTCTGCAATCTTTCTAGTCCTCCTCTCTACCTAATGTTTTATAGCTTGCATATGCCTCTTTCTTAATCTTAATTACTTTTTGCACTTCCTACTCCTAGTGTATTTATTGCTTGATAGCACACATAAGCCTTGGCATATATTCATTTATCTTTGGATGTTTCTCATTTGCCTTTGGTTCATTTGATAGTGCTTCTGTATCTCAGCCAGAAGGCTCTGGGTTCAAGATTCACCCCAATATTAGGAATGCTTCCTGGGGGTTCACGTTGCAGAGCATTTACATCACTTTTGGATATCCTATGGGTGTTCTCAAGCAGTACCTTCCATAGGCATTTTTTTCTACACGGTCCTGCTGCTTGCCAAGTTACCCAGGCAGGTAAAAGCTAAAGACTCTACTGCATTTTATGGAAAGAGTAAGAAAACTTGTTGCCTTGGTTAGTACTTGGTAAACAAAATGTTTCCAAGACCATTGATGTACATGTGAGTTATTGTTGGCTTCTACATTTGTCTGCTTTTCATGACTAGAACCCTATGGGATTTAATCAGGGCAATTAAACAGTTTGGTAGTTGTTTGTTTTGTAGGGGTGTGGCAAAGACATTGGTAATTTATTGAACCCTGTTCAGGAACCCTGTTTAAAAGGTCAGCCCAGGGGTAAGAGCCTCATACGTGAATCTACTAGACCAGCTACCACTCATTGTGTTCATTAAAAATAAACAATGATTCAAACAACAGTCTAGGTATTAGAGTCATATTTTTATTTGCTAATACAACAGGTTGATGCTCTGCCTTCTTAAAGCAACTTTAAACTCATAACTCCCTATATTAAAATTTTTAGACTTATCTGATTTTAGAGCTACCTCAGTGTTTTTACCTCAGTGGAGTCAGAACCATGAGCAGTTTCACTTCACACTAGTTTGTAATAATAGATAAGATGGAGGACCTGAAATGGTCTCATTCTCTATGGTTTTTGTTATTCAGAGCTGTCTCTGAGCTACTAGTCTGCTATTTTTTCCCCTTCTATGCTAAAAAGTAATACTGCTAAGTTCTGTGCTCTAATAAAGAGGTTGGCTTATAATAATATTATGATTTTTTAAAAATTATTGCTGTATTTTGGGTTCCTTTCTGAAGAATTCATCTTTGTGCAATTCATTGTCACATTTGCACGGTAACCTCTACCTCTGGTTGGAAAGGGTGTTATTGGAGAAAGGCTGCATTACAGAAAATTGCACCATAAAATAGCCATCCGTATCCTGGTCAGATCCATGTCTGACAAAATAGTATGTAATGTTCATGGCAGGTGGATGTTAACTAAGATTTGCTACGCAGTTTTGGGTATGTCTGCTCCAGATTTTATACTGACTTCTATGGGAGAAGAAACATGGATTTAAAGTCACAAAATCAGCAGATAGAGAAGGTCAACTGCTACTCCTTGTTATACTGCTGCTGTTCACTATCATTGAAGAAAGCCACAGGAAATCTGATGAATATATTTTTAATTATGTTTTCTTATAGTAAATTACACCAAAACTGCCTCTGATGAAGTTACTCATCAATTTAGCGGAAGATAACCCAGGGAAGCAAAAATAAAAACTGAGTTGGAAATCTACAGCTGATTTATAAATTGTCTGCTAAAGGCAATTTGCTCTCTTTGTCTGCTGCACTTACCCAATTGCTGCTGAAACTAATTGCTCTTTTCTGGGCATCTTTTTTTTAGAGAAAGAAAAAAAAAAAGCCAACACCACAAAACAAAACAAAAAAAATGTGTGCCAACGTGAAACAGCGAACTGTAATCAGAGCTTCCTGCTAATTATCGGCTGCTTATCGGAGAATCATGTCCAACACGCAAATGTAATTGCAAATGACAACAGGAACACCGACTATGACAAGCACAAGGTGGAACACTTTCAAGCACATATAGAGCTCTGGCAGTGTCAAGGTCTTTTTCAGGTCAGATCCCCAGCAGCTGATCTAGTTCTGCGCTGAGGGTGATTCAAAGGTTAAGTCTTATACCAAAGGGCTGTTCTGGTCAGACACATAATTGGAATAACAAAGTCAATATATGTTGCTGGTTGTGGGACACAATCTTCATTTGATCTCTCACACGGCAGATTAATTAAGTGTTATCAATTAATGGCCTGGTAAAAGTGAACACCCTGTTAGTCAGTTTTCCAAGTAGTGTCAAGCATATGCAAGCCCTGGAGGGAGGGTGAGGGTGGAGGGAATCACCCCTGAACAGCACCACTGCTTTCCAAGAGCTGGAGAACAAAAATAACACAAATACAGATTGCAAAAAATAACAACTAAATAATAATAAATATTTTCTATTTGTTCTGTTTTAACAGTGATTCTGAGCTTTGAGCGGAACTGTGTTTGAAATCATTTGATCAGGCTCTCATCAAAACCTTTTGTGAGAAATATATAATCATTGACCAATCTATATCAAATTGCAGCAAGAAAGAGCATGCAGGGCTGGGTGATGTGATTCCTTTGAGCACCAAGGGACATGTACCTGGAGGAACAGTCCGATGGCCTTCCTTAACCCCACTGTGGCCGCTCAGGTGAGCAAGGGCTTGTTGGTGTGACTAATTGATGCTGCCAATTCATAGGTTTGCCATGTCTGAGGTGCCCACCAGAGAGAAATAGCAAATGTATTTCTAAGCTCGGTGGAAATAATAGTTTGTTGTGTGTTGTTGTTACTTGGTTTATTTAATATATCTAATAAATTTTGCATTTTTAAGATTTTAGGAGTCGATATGCAAAAATGGAATGAAGGATCTCAAGTGCAAGAAAGCACCTGAACTGCATTTATTGGTCATAAAGCAATGAATCTTCAGCCCACCCAGCAACAACTAATAGAACTGAACCCAAGCAGCCTTTGCTGCTCTTCCTTATTAAAAGCCTGTTTAATTTTACAAGTGCATCACCAGCCACTGCTTCCAGAACTTGCTTAGAATGTGCGAACAGCCATTCGGATTGCCTGGAAGAGCGAACTGGGGAGATACAGTACTTAGAGAGAGTCTGTCTTAAAGGTATTTGCTAACTGTTAGCCGTGGCTCCTAGTGTGTATTTTCCTGATAGTAGTAATACCTTTCAATTGTTTCATTTCTTTCAGTCTAAGCAACAGAAAAAAATGATAGAGTTTTCCTCCATGTATTTCAAGTACTGGTACTTTTAGAGATGTCTGAGTGGCTGTACAGGTAGACAGACTTGGCTTAGAATGAAGCTCTTTCTCTTGCAAGGTGAAACACAGGTACCATTTTGTTTTGAGGTGTCGCATGTGGCACGCTGATGTTCCAGTTACAGGGAACCTACACTTAATATAAAATTATCTGGGGAGGGGAAAACACAGATTCCAGTTCAGACCAGAGGGAACCAGCTTGTTTGTGGTGTTTATTTCTTAGTTGCCAGTAGATGGGATGTTTTCCCAGTCTTGGCATCTATGTGATGGCAGGATTAGCAGACAGACTAATCTGTCTTTAGGCCCAGAGTGCTGGGCCTAAAGAATGGTGAGACTTGTGCCTTGCACAATTATTTTTTTTTTCTTTTCAGTAATTACATTTATTGCTGGAGTTCTTTTGACCAAGGAGTGGACACAATTGTAGCCCAAAAGAGGTTTTAGTTGTCGGATGATAAAAATGATGTAGTATGTAGCTTAAGTATGTTCTTAACATGTTTCAGCACCCTGTTTATCTCTCCTTTTCTTTCCTCTGAGTGTTGCCTGTTTCACTCTCATTAGTGTTGTTTTCTCTGCATCCTCATGGGTTTAACTTTTGCCTGTCCTAGTTTCTGATATTGTAGATTTTCCAAGATTTTATAATTCCCCCAAACACCCTGTGTTGGATGCCTTGTTTCAATAGTTTCTGGAGGTCTTTATTTTAGATCATGGGGCTTAGTGCATTTGATAGGATCTGGCCACTGGGACCTGCTCAGCCAGGTGCTGCTGAATGGAGCCATTACTCCAGACTCTGAAGAGAACGAGAAGTTTGACCTCTCATGCTAATAGATTTTGGGCCAAACTATCCCTCAGGTTTGAATCTGAGAGATACCTGCTTTTCCTTTTCTTTTTCTCCCCAATATTTCCTGCTGTTGTTCTTACTGTTCTTTTCAAAGAAGCTTTGGTAAGCTTGTATCCCCGAGGACAGGCATGGAAACATTCCCTGCACCCAAAAAGCAGAGACATTGACCTGTGGCAGGCCAGGTAGAGTTATCCATACTCCTCCATGGGCAACGGAAATACTTTGGCACTATCCAGCTAACGCAGTTTGCATGTGCTAAATTATCAGAGTTAGGGGTTCTCTCATGGCCTAAAGCAGTAGGTGCCCTCCCACCACACAGCTGCTGTTGTAAGTGATTGATGGCCAAGCGATGGTAGGAGAATGGTTTCATCACAACTTTTTGCTGTAAGACAATTCAGCTCTTGTTAAACTGCTTACCTTTTCGAACTCTCCATAACCATTTCGATCACTGAGTAATGTACATGCTTCACCATAATTTTCAAGTTATTTTTTGATAGAACAATTTGTTCTAAAATCACTTCTAAAAATGCACTTCCAAGCTGCAAGTCTGTTTTTAAAGCAGAATAATCTTCCTCATTTTTGTCTCCATGATTAAGCATCTGAGTTTGTTTCATGTATTTTGTTTTATTCGGCTTAACATAAGCAAAAGAAACAGTTCCACAAACCTTCACTTTTCAAAAATGTTTTGACATGTGATTTACTGAAGTTATCTGATGAATTTCAGAAAAAAATATGTCTTCTTGCCTTCCTATAACACTATGTGTAATAGCTGTGACTGTCTGTATTTTTCCACATTGATAAGATGAAGAATGTAGAATTTCTGCAGTCTCCATTTGTTATTTGGGACAAAAGGGATAATACCTTTTTCTGTAGCATTTGCTACCTGCCCTGTACTGCTTACAGCTTACCCCTTCTTTCTGCTCTTTGCTTGTTTCATTGGCCACATCCAGGAGGCAGAATCTGTCAGTACCCAGATAATGTTGTCACCTCTGCAAACATGTTTCCTGCTGACATTTTTGTATTGATGGTATGGCTGGAGCATCAGCGCACGCTTCCCTGCCACTCTACTGCCTGGTTCTCCAGGTTGGGGTATCAGCTGGGACAAGGTGGGTCTTCTCCTTTTTCTATAAAATGGGATAAAGTGCAGGTGGATGCATTGCCAGCACTGGCAAGTGTTTGCAGGTGCTTGAGGCAAGAAAATACTGAAAGTCAGTGCCATTATTAGCAAAGGCAGAGTCCTAAAGGCACTGAAGTTTGCAGCTGCTCAGCTCCTGGGAAAGGCTCTGCAGTCATTCAGCAAAAACAATGGGCAACAGCACCAAAATCCTGTTGTTGGAGTGTCTTACAGGTCTTAAATTTATGGTATCATGGTGGCTTTTTTGCCAAGAACTTCTGCATATCAAGATAGGAAACTTTCTGCCAAGCTTTTCTCAACAACCTTGTCTGAGATCCTGAGCTGCAGCTGGAAAAATGTTCCACTGTCATATTTTCTGTACAGTTTGAGTGATGGTTTTTGAAGCATAGGGAATTGTTGGTGCCTTTGAGAGAAGCCCTTGACCCTTGCTACAAGCAACTGCTGAGTATAGAGTATGTCATTTCCCCTTCTGCAGCCACTTCATGGGTAAGGATGCTCCCTTAGCATCTGATGTACTCCTTTGAAAGTGTTCCTTTGAAAATGACATTGAACCTACAACAAAGGAAAGCTTTTCAAGCAACATGAGACAGTAGCACTGTTGTCTGTTGTGAAGAATATCACAGAAGGAGGATTTATACATTGTTTAAGCAGGAGGTCCTTAACTTCCTTAGAATTCTTACTATATGCCACACCTTCTCCGTTTTCTAGTCTGCCACATCACAGTCTTTCCTGCAGATTTTTTTAGGAAAGCAAAACTCAGTCTTCTCGTTTTTGCCTCAAGCAAATGGATTGGCACTGTGAGCAACAGAGAAGTTCATCTCTATGCCAACAGCACAAAGACCTCCCCTGTCAGAGCAATGCAAACCTCTGAGTTATATATGTAGAACAAAAAGATGGACAAAAAGAGAGATAACGTCTTATGATGTGAGCAGCATGTCCTATTTTCTGTTTATCTGAAATTTTTTTTGATTGCTTCAGCAAGGTCAGCTCTCACTGCCAAATTAGAAAAAGCCAGTTTTAATTCATTTTCTACCAAGAAAGCTGGATTTTTGATAGGAAATGAATTACTTTCAAAAGAAAGCTTTACATGTGCCAGACACAAGTTCTGAAAGTAAATATTTCTTTTTTTTTTCTTTTTTAAATTTCCAGTGCCTAAAGGAATGTCTAACTATACTCTAACAGGACCCACCGTGGTTCAAAGAAGCTCTACTACCTGCAGGCATTTATCCCAGTGTGGTGATAGCTGACTGCTTGACTGAATATGTACAGTTAGAGAGGGGACAGGTTCTGGAAAGTAATTTTTCCCCCTAATGAGCTGGCACATATTTGTGCTGCAAAAAAATTACCTTTTTAAGAGAAAACCAACCCAAGATCTCACATTCCTATTCACTCTTACACGTGCCCTCTAAACTGTGGTTTTTATTGATGTCATTGCTCCTCTTCTTGCAGTAAGTTGCTATTTCCTCCAAGAAAGACTGGGAGAATCTGTGCCCTCTCTTAACCCCTCACAGCTGTGCTTTGGTAGAATCAGGAGGCTGCAGGACTCTACAGCCACTTTATATCATGTCATTCTTGATGTAAGGATGTAAGATGTCTGTTGTCTTCCATCTCACATCTAGAATTTTGGGTCAATTCAATAAAGAGCTGACACCTTTTCTATTTTGCATGTCACGCAAATTTAACGTCAAATCCACCAAGTAGGCTTTTGTGAGCTCATAGCTGTGCCCATCAGAGTGCAAGGTACACAGCCCAGACAGGTTTAACTAAGGTGTTGGAAACCATTATACAAGAAAAACTGAATTTAAGCTGGGCAATTATCTTTTAATAGGAATAAAAGTACTGTACAATTAGGAAGCAAAATTTCTCTGATATCCTTAAAACTACATTGGAGGTGCAGAGCTACCAGTGTTTCTGTGCTGTTGAAGTGCTCTAAATGTAGACAGAACCTGAAGTTACTTCTCAAGCTGATTTGCTTAAACTCTTGCAAAGGTCTTTGTGCAAACTGTTGCATAAATGTAAACCTTGCATATGTTGCTTCACCTTAAATGGATTCCTTTCTGAATTAAACCAAATTGAAATAAGCCAGGTTCACTTGGATTGCAGATTGTCCACGTGGATTTGCAGTGGTGTGACTAAATTGATTTAGGAACCTTCCTTCACTTAAACAAATGTAACTTTTCTTACAGTAGTTTCTAAGTGTTTTGAGATCTGGGGCTAAAATTGTTTTCCATTCTGTGTGCAAAGAATCTCACTTGGTCAGTCAGGAAGAGTTTGCCCTCCAAGGGTCTGAAGTCTTACATAAATGCAAAATAACAATGTCCTTGTGACACATTCATGTATTTTGTATTCTGATTGATAAAGAAATACAGCATGGAACAAGTAACTAGAAAAAAAGAAGAAAATTTAATCTTAGGGCTTTGAGTGTGGCACCTTTTAATTAATGACCAAGTGACAATGATCAAATATAACAGAGAGGATGCATAACTTCAAAGTAAAAATAGATGTGGTCAGACTAACGATACAAACTACCTCTTTAATTATGTATTCTGAATACACACAGATCATTTAGGTTTCTTATACTTTGTTGTACTGTAAGGGGAGATGCATCCATTTTAATTGTGTCCCATTGATTTTTTTTTGCTTTTGTGAAATAAGCCTTGTTTGGCATAATGAAACTTTTGTTTTCTTCATCTCTTCTACATTGTCTCTTTTAAAAAATTTACCATTTACTCCTCCACACTGAGCAAAAATCTTTTCTTAAAAAATGAGGAAAGCACAATACCCTCTATTTCTGAAATCATTAGAATTGACTTTTAGACAATCAATGTGTTAAATGATGTAATTATCCAATGGTCCTTTCCCCATTTAAACCAGTTTGAAAGTTAAAGGTTTGTTTTAGATCAATTCCAACCACTTTGTGTGCAAATTGCACAACTGCCTTTTCTTTTACTTATCTCACAAATCCAATAGTGGCATGTCCATGTAAAATGGTTCTCTGATGAGTAACTCTGAGTGAGAATATGAACTTGTCTAAAGATGGGGGAAAGCCCTGACTCCTGAATATAATACTTTTAAGCCAGGCCCAGGTAAGGCAGAAATTACTGGCAATGATCCCATTGATTTAGGAAGTGCAACTTTTCTTTTGTAGATGTAGAACATCCCATCCCATCCCATCCCATCCCATCCCATCAGTTATATTTAAGCACTGAGCCCTAGTCAGCTGAAATTCCCTGCTGTAGCTCCCTGGGGAATGACAACAAAGTGGCCTCTGTCAGGCTTCACTTGCAGGTCTCTTCTCTCTCACCTCCCCACTGCCAGGTCCCTCTTTTCCGTTGCAATGTAGTCTCTTAGTGCAAAAACTGCCCTGGCTTGAGGAGGTTCCAGTCTATTTTCAAATGCTGTTGTGCAAGTGTCAACAGGACTGTTGCATGGCAAAAGCCCACGTTTTGTGGTGTGCTCACTTGTGCAGAGTCTGTCATGCAGTGCAGTGCTTGGTCTAAAGAAAGAGTTTGTATCCATATTAATAGCTAAGACAATGGAGGCATTTGTGTGCCTCAGAGTGCTTTAGATGATGGGAAGCTGGCAGTTAATTAGACATTAAGGACCAGGTGTAAATGAGGAAAACATAATTTTGAATTAAAAATATATGGTGCTGATTGTGTATGCTTTTATTTATTCACGTTTAATTATTGAAACATGAACTGTCAATTATCTAACATGTGTGTGTTGACCGAAAGGAGTAACATTCACGTTGTATTAGATGCGTAATAATGCATACATATAGAAAAAAGTAATGTGGAAACAAAGATTTCCATAGCTTCATTAGCATAGACTAACAAAGGCTCAGACCTGCAGAAACTTGGCTTCACAGAGCTGTGTATAAAGTTGGACCCCAGCCTACCAGGTACATCAGCTGTGCCTGAGCTGTTTGTTGTGTACTGAAGACCTACATCCCTTATGTATGTTACCTCAAGTGAAGTATGATGAGAATCTCAACTTTTGTATTTCTTTCCTTAGTTTTATGTGGACACTTACTTCATAGTGCTAAAATTGCAATAATATCCTGCCCATCTTCAATAGATATATTAATTATATTTCTCCCCCTTAATGGGCTGCTCACTTTATGGTTTGGGGACACAAAAGTAAATTTTAAAATCAATTATACAATTACATATGTAGCAATAACAGAGCACAGAGCTAATCGTCTTTGGGTCAGGACTATAACCTTCTCATAATGCGGGTTTCATTAGGGTAAGGTCTATTATTGCAAAGAATTACAGAAATAATGGGAGTGGGTGTATTCAGCAAGAAATAACAAATGAGGGTCTTTCCTAGATAAGAGAAGCTGTTTGCTGGCTGCAGTGTGATAGCAGGCCCCTATAGTGTATGTAAATTGATAGGGTCAACTTCCCTTGGTGTATGCAATGCACAGTGTACAAGAATTAATTTCCGTATCATTCTGGAGAATGGCAGGAGGAGGGCTTCCAATTATCACTCTTCATCGGATACAACCGAGCTGAACCACAGAGCCAAGTGTATGAAAAAGACTGCAAGGAGATGTGAAATGGGCTAAACATTCATAGTACAGCACACTTGAGCCATTATGTGTTCCCTATTTTCTGTTATCTGCAGGGTTTGTAGCAGAAGGGATAGTTGCCTTGGCACATTGTCTTAGACGTGTCTTTGAACAATTTGCTTTCAAATATTATTTGTAAAATAATTTGCACATCGCTTGCAAGTATTCACCATGCTTGTGAACATATGTGAACTTCGTTTTACAACAGCTGGTGAGATGAGCCCTACACTGCCTTTGTTTCACAGTGGGAAGATGATTTTTATGCCAGGTAAGGGAAGTGCTCTTCAAAAGCACACAAACACCAAAACCTCAAATATTTTTGTTCTAAATATGGCAGGTTGATTGTCGTATGTCTTTGAGGTTCTGGAAGCACAAAGTTAATTCAGCATTAATGATCTTGCTTACCATAGGTGGCCTGCAGCTTGCACAGCTCGTAACCTGCCAGCCCAGGTTTTGGTAACCATTAGAGTTTGCAGTTTCCCTTCAAAATGAATCACTACCCTTTCCTGGTAGCCATGAGGTGAATGGGGATGGGAAAGCAAAGCTTCTCCATGTACCAGATAAACAATGCCATTGCAGGGGGCGGGTGGGGAATGCAAAATCTCCCCTGAGTAGCTTGTGTCATCCCCCAGGTCCTCATCATATGTGCATGGGGATGAGATGCCACACTGCTGTGTTGGGGACTCTGGAACACGAGGACTGCTCAGCCCTATTTACATCACTGAGTCCGTGACTGTCAGATATTTCAGAAACCTCTTAACGCAGGGTTTACAGGCTGTTGTAAAAATACCAAGAGTATAAACAAGGATAAGTTTAATTAAAATTTAATAGAGCTTGCTATTAAATTCCTTGCCTTACCTTTCTTGTCTGTCTTGATGGAATGTAACTGCTTAGTAATTACCTGTGGTTTCTGTTAATGCTCTGAGCAGCGTGCATGGCAAAATTTTGATTTCATATTCAAAGAAGTAGTTTTTTTTTAAAAAGTCTCTGTGATTCCCAGGCAACTTTGAGTTGCCTGAAAGTGATGATTTGAAATAATATTTCTGGGAGCGGGTTCACTATCGCCTTGTAAAACTATTTTCATCTCCAAGTGTTTAATTAATGAGAATAAAAGAGCCTATATGGCAGTTTTTTTGGCATTTCTGGCAAAACTTCCCCTCCCTCTCATATGATCAAACCTGATGTTTGTCCCTTGACTGCTCCTCCTCTTCCCTTGGACAGGTGGCAGTGCACCCCCAGGGGAGGTGTTGGCGGCAAAGGCAGGTGAGCAGGGCAGCTCACCCTTCCACACTAATGCCCCACGTGAAACAACAGCAGCAGATTAGTCAGTACTGTACAAGTCTTGGTAATCTCTCAGTGACATTCCTGATCTGAGCCCTCTGTAAGCAGCACACGTCTCTAGAGGGTGCGTCAGGTCGGTAAATGGGTGCCCCTGTACCCCTCAGGACAGTCACCTACTACTGTCACCCCCCGCCTTTTCTAGCTGCAGTGGTTGCTATGCAGGGAACAGCTCAGGCTGCCTTATTCAGCTCCAGTGTCTCTCCTGATGTGACAGGTCTTTCCTCTTCCATCTGCAGAGCAGTGAAATGGTTCTGCAAGGCCACCCTCGGGGGAGGTTGTTTCCTCCTGCAGGTCCTTGCCATTACAAATTTCCATCTTCTGCATTCTTCTCCCATTCCTCTGCCCAGAGTGGGTCAGACCAGAAGCCCATGTAGCTGATGTCCCAACCCTAGTGGTGATCAGTGTCTGTGTCTGAGGAGGAGGATAAAAGAGGGCAAAGACCAGGTGCTGCCTCATTAGGAAATACTGCTCCCATCTGGTGGTCTGACTTAGGGACTTGTCATGCCAGAGGTGATGTTCTTGGGTTTAATAGCCTTGACTTTTTATTTTTTTTGCTATAAAATTGCCTAATCTATTATTATGAGAGAAGTATGGCCTAGTGGGATGGTATACAAAGGCTTGGCTCCTGTGGAAAAAAAAGAAAGTACTTACATACTGTAGAAGGTTTTTTCCTAGCATATATGCACAAAAGACCAACACAGGGGTCAGTCAAGATGTCTTCTGTGAACTTCTTCTGAACAGGGTCCTTTCAGAAGGTGGTTTCAGTAGCAGAGGAGAAGGCACGTGTCTCATGGCTCTGACTTCAGTGTAGATGGATGCAGTAGAATGTAGCTCCTGAGGTATAGTGTATGTGTGAATTTAGATCCCTTGGGTGGGTAAATTTGGCTGCCTTGGACTCCTTTTCACAGCAGTGGCAAAAGCAATATCCTTCTCTATTGCATCATGATCCATCTGCTAAAAGCCAGGTCTCTTGTTTGATACCTGGTATATTACAGCACCTCAGTGTAATAGCTGAAAGGAGGCCCTTAATCTGGCAAAACAAGGCAACAGCTGAATTTTAAAAGAAAAAGATGTTAGCAAACAGATATTTGAAAAGCAAGCAGCTTAAGGACTTAGAAATGTTAAGTTCAGCAAAGAAAAATACCTTTCTGTAACAGAGCTTTGTTCAGCAACATCTGTATATGTCACTATCTATATTCATATTCATAACACAGCTGTCATGATATATTCTCACCAATATATGTATGTATTTTACACAACTGTGGTTTATTGCAACTGGTAGAAAAGATGACTCATGAAAAATTTCATACTGAAGCCTAAATTTAGTAAGATTTAAATCGAGTAATACTAAATATATAGTTAATTTTGAATACATTTTTTGCTTCTTGATTTCAGTGAAATTATTCCCATGCTTAAAATTAGAAAGGTACTTGGATATCTGCTTGAATTTGGCCCTAAGTTGTTAATTTTCCAATTAATTGGTTTTAATTTTCAGTATGAGGCCATAACAAAGAACAGATTTTTCTCATTTAATGTGATAAATTAAATGAAATTTAATGTTGTGGTCCCAGTGGTTCAGAATAGTAGTCTTCAGAATTTTTCTTAAAGCAAAGTTAAAGACACACCTGCCATTTGTAGGTCTTTTTGACTGATAACTATCTAAAAATGAGTTACTATACCCACCTTGGGTATAAATGCAGCAAAAGTAGCTAAATACACTTGTTTAGAAACCTTAGTGTAACTTAATCCTGGCATCTTTTTGTAACATCCCAAAATACTTCGCAATATGGAGTCAGGGTTTTTCTTTTCTTAAGATCTTATTGTGAAGAAAGTTGATTTCACTTTAGAGTCGGAGGCCTTACCTCCCCGGCTGCATTACCAGCCCTCTGACAGCCCTATTCAGCCGGGCCCGCTGATATGTTGTAGAGATTTGAAAGTAAAGAATTGCAAGGAGTGCAATTTAATCCCGAAGTCATTACCTAAATGCTGAGATAGGATGGGGATTACCACCAATGTAAATGAGATATGAGACAGCCAATGGATTAGGGGACCCTTTCTTTAGGATGACTTCAGCAAATAGGCTAAGATAAGGAAATCTTTGTAATTACATGGAGCTACACTGGTCAATTCTGACTTTTAAATACCGAGGCGCTGGAGAAAAGGAAAAACCCTACATATGTTATTCTGTGCAATATTAAGTAATTCCTTTCTGATTCTACAGAATCAATAGAAGAACATCATGCCAAATGAAAAGATGAGGGCTGCCTACATGTCCTTTTGTGACTGGTATCATTCCATCATTTTTGGTAATATCATTTCCAAATTAAATTTTATGGTCCATTACATACTAGCTCAAACACTTTTCTAATGGAATCTTAAATGGAACTGACTTGCTTTGCGTGGGGTTTGTCTCTCAGTTAAGATGTTATTTAGTTCTAATTATCAGATAATGAACTCAGGAAATTTAATTTTTAATATTTATATGTCAAAAGTCCATTGTACTTTGGTTAAAGGCTTTAAATTAAAAATTAACATGGACAGAATACTAATTGAATATTTTTCCTATCTATAAGAGTGAGAAATGAGTTACATAGTTCCCAGATTAGCTTGTTACACTGCAACTGTTTACTTAAAAACTTAATTTAGTCTTCAGAAATAAATCACAAATAAGGAGATCTGGGAAAATGAGCCTGAGAAGCCTTAGGTATACAAGCTTAAAGTGCATGTCTTTATATGCATTGTCTCAGTTTCATATCTGCAAGGTATCACTCAGATGCATATACAAATATCTGGACATAAACAAAGTTTCCAGGTCATAGTGGTTGTTTTTATGGGTGTTCTCTCCATTTACACTTTCTCTACCCTCTTTCACTTCTCATTTTGCTCTCAAAAAGAATGTAAACATGACTTATAAAATAATCATTCACATTTCAGAGCAAGCTGTCTCAGGAAAACAGCTGCAGAAATGAGAAAATGGTACTTCTTTGGACTTAAAGGTTTCAACAGTTGCCTGTCCAGTTGTATGTCCTCTCTGAACTCTCTACTGTGGTTACTGGGTTGTGCTGGTACTGAGGAAAACTGGGTTCAATTCTTTCTCCTGTAAGGTGTGAGAACAAGAAAGGACTGTTTCCATACCTTGCTGTTGTAACAGGCCCTGGTAACTGAGCTAAAGCCTGTGCAAAACGGCTGAATCTCTCTGCATTCACCTGTGTCTTACTAATGTACATACAAGAACAGGGTGAGCAAGCTGAATTTGTTCAGCTGGGAGAAGAGAGGTCTGAGCAGGGATATTACGGCTGATTTCAGCTGCCTAATTAGGGTTATAGAGAAGACAGACCCTAACTCTTCCCAGAGGTGTGCAGAGAAAGGATGGAAGGCAGCAGGCACAAGTGGTAGCAAGGAAAATTTCAATTAGATGTAAGGTTCATAATGATGGTGATCAAAAAATGTAATAGGTTTCTCAGAAAGTCTGTAGAGTATCCATCCTTGGAGATACTCAAAACTTTCTTGGGCAGGGCCCTGAACAAACCGCTCAAACTTCAAAGCTAGCCCTTCTTTGAGTAAGGAGTTGGACCAGGTGACTTCCAAAGGTTCCTTTCCAGTTATTCTGTGATTCAGTTATCTGGGTTATCTAAAAGCTGTCCGAACTTTTTAATGTGTGGGATGTAGAAGTATATCAGAAAATATCCTTTTTAGAACTCACTCTCAAGAAAACTGGATGTAAAGAATGTTTTCCAATGCTATTTACCTAGCTACGCATATCAGGTATTGTTGGTATGACATGATATATGGATGCAGATGATGTATCACTCT
Source organism: Neopelma chrysocephalum (assembly GCF_003984885.1). Classification (NCBI taxonomy): domain Eukaryota; kingdom Metazoa; phylum Chordata; class Aves; order Passeriformes; family Pipridae; genus Neopelma; species Neopelma chrysocephalum. The sequence goes on along the minus strand of NW_020897804.1, from coordinate 1,866,843 downwards.
GCTTTAAGGAGACTGTCATTTATGTGCCAATCATGATTAAGTTCCCATCTAACCTCTCTAGTTCTGATTTACCAAACCAGGCTTGTGAGCTTCTTATCAAAGAAAGCCAAAAGATTCTTCTTCACTTCCTCCTCCTCTGACATTAAAAGCAGGAGAAATCTGCTCAGTCAGATTTTGCTGTCAGATCCTCCAGGTGTTTACTTTATGATTATTCTGGGCTCTTTGCTAGGGTTAGTTCTGATTCACAGCCCTTGAACTGAGATTGAAGGTTTTACCCACATGAGCATCCAAAAAGAATTGTTATTGGAAGAGATAGTGATTCAAAAGGTGATTTCCATTGGTTGAATCTAGAGCTTATTTCCTAACGTGGTCTTGGAGCATGCCAAACTTCAAGCCATTCATCATATCAGACCTTCATCCACCTTGTCCCTTTTGGAAACATGCATTCAACCAGCCAGCCCTTAGTCTGCCAATTCCATTGCATTTGTTGACGTCAGAGCTTTCTGGGAACTTCCTGAAAGGAAGAAATCTGTCATCTTTTCTGATATCTTCACTGCAAAAGCAAATGGCATAACACTGACACTTACCTGCTCTGCAAGTAAGTACACCTATGGGGCACCACAAACTCTGGTCATGTAGGAAGTTGTAACGAATAGACTTGACCCAGAAGGGGTCGGTTTTGATTGGAACAGCAGATGTGTTAGAGAAAGGCCAGGATTATTATTGACTCATTTTCTTCTTTCAGATCCCACAGCCTGCATGATTCCCTTCTGTTAATAAAAGCAGGATGCTTGACAGGAGAGGACACAAGCTGAAGAAATGACACCCTTGGGTTTGCGTGAAGCTCCCCATGTAAAAATATGCTGTGTCCTCACAGGTGCTGGGTGGGGTTTTGTGGGAAGTATACAGTGCATTATCTGCTGACATACAAGGATGACACTGTTTAGTAGAGTAACCATTATATTCCTAATGGAAAACTATGTTTAGGTTTATATATATATATACTGCAATAGGCTGGGATTGTAATGATAGGCCAATAGTATGAGGTCTGCTCAGAAGCTGTCAGCAAAGCTGGGAGTCTGTCTGCTTCTGGTGAGACAGGCAGTGTTGGAAAGAGGAGTCTGATGAGTCTGTCCCATCAGCACAATACGGTGTTCCACTGGTTACTGGGAAATCATGGTTCAGAGAATGTCTTTCCCAAAACAGTAGCTGCAGCAGGGAGTATGAAGGGATTCCAACTGATGTCTAAACAGCAGAACATGTGCCCCAGTAGGTCTGCCACCATCTTCAGCTTAACCTTGGCTCCACAAAGTCATGCCACCTGCTTTTCCTTCCTACCAGGCTGTGGTAATCCTCTCAGAAACTTATCCAGAATTTACAAGGTGTGCTGTGATGGAAGGAGTTATGCAAAACCTTGTTCTTCATTTGCTGTTTTCATATAAAGCGTTATTGATCCTTTGCACACCAATCTTTTCATCTCCTGTCTCTTGAAACTTCACCTCTCCGATTTGTGGTGTGCACTGGAAAATCTGCATCTGTGTGGAAGTCCTGTGTGCAGCAACACACTGCAGTCAGTCCAAGGCCAAGATAGATGCTTTAACAAACCAACAAATGATCTTTCAATTTCTAACTGATTTGAAAACAATCGCCTTACTGTTGTTTCAGAGAAGAGTGGGTCTTTCACTGTCATGAGGTCACTTTGCAAGTTTTAATTGCTGGGTGCTGTTCTGTCCTTTCATGGCTTTTGGAGTGATAAATAGCCCATCGGTTCAAAAGCTAGTCTATATAAACAAGCTTATCTCTGCCCATAGTCTTTAATGAAAAATGAGTTGTGAGTATCATTGTTAATCATGGTAATTGTTAATGTTAAGAGGGCTGGTATTATGAGTTTTCCTATTAGGCTTTCAATTCGTTATATAAAATGAGCAATCCAGTAGCCATCTATAGCATTCTAATTTTAATTATCTAGTGGCTTCATTTCAGACCACCCTTTCTTTATTGAGATTAACAAACCCTTTAGTGCAGTAACCAGTGTCTTTGGATGTAATTGGGTGAAGTTACTTGAAATGTTCCATATACAATCATATCGTTAAAGATCAACTCATCACACTATGATGTGCTTCCTTCTGGGAATCACTCTCTCTTTGTTTTGATTTAGCTTACCTGGCATACACTGGAAATGTTACCCCCATTTGTTCAGCTCTTTATTAATTTTACATGTGTAAAATACAGATGTGAATATACTTAAATAACTTTTCTAGTAGCATTAAATGTTCTAGTACTGGTGAACTGTTAACCATCTTTGTAATTTGTACATTGAATAATCATTCAGTCACCAAAAGGCTGGTTTGACTTTGATGTTTTCAAAATATTGAAAGTTGAATGATAGTCTTTCTTCTTGGAGTAGTGTAATGTGTTTCACTCAGGGCCACAAATCCTTTTATTTCTTGGCTGCATTTAGCCATATAATATATTTATCTTTTGTTCTCCATGTGAAATGGTTTCTTTAGGTCATAGAATAAGGAGTATCAAACCCTGACTTGAGGTCTTTTGTGGTTGTATTTATTTATTATCATTTTGCCATGGTAAAAATTATCTTAATGAATTATGAGTGAAATTCAAACAGTGACCCAGGAATTTAAAGATGCTCTGCCTTTTCACCCTTCCCTTACTTGGTGTGTTCTGAGTTTTACAGCTCACAGGGTAAGTTGAGTCCTATTTCTACACATGAGGATATGGCTGTGTTTGAGGGCAGCAGTGACTGCAGCTGATTGTAAAGGACCTGGTTCTTCAAGGTAATGATTTCACTCTCCACTAGCACTGGAGAAAGTCTACAGAAGACATTAGGATTACTCATGACTTATTATAGTGCAAATAATAACCAACTCTCCTCTTTTTGATGCTGCTGGTTAATGTTCAATATATCTGTTTAATACTCCAAGCATGACCTCCAGTGAATCCATTCACTGCACACTGAAATAAGGCCTGACCTTAGGTAGAATGGAAAAGGACTTGGTGCTCTGCAGCTCCTGTCAGTCCCAGAGTGCTTGTCAAGGTCATGAGTTAAAGATTGATAGTGTAGTGACTGCACAAGCATTTATATGAGAGGTCACAAACAGGCTTTGGATGTTAGATCCTCTGTTACAGAGAGAATATTGGCCAGAATGCAAGAGTAGTTGTCCTCTTTTCAAGAAGTGTTAAGGAAATTTGTCTATTGTAAAATGTGTTCCTTCTTGAAACATGTTTCAGACTCTTATGAACTTATTTATCCACTGCTCTACAGGTACAGATAGAGCTTTGCAAGTAGTTAATTAAATGGTGACAGTCCTGTATATATTGCAGATAGGTCATATACAGAAAGACCATATGAAACCTAGGAATTAACTCATGATGTGTCCACCACATTCTAGGCATAACCAACAGCCTGTTCTTCTGCCAAACTGCAATTGCACACTCTTTTTGCAAAGAGACAAATGCACAAACGTAGAACGCACTGCATGTTCCTAACATGCAGTGAATTTGGGTGATAAAGCAAATTGTTGTCCGTGGTACAGATGACCATAACTCTTTCAGGGCACTCTCTTTGAGAAACTAACAGTATTTAATTCTAGTAAGCTTATTTTATTTTAGGTCAAGTGTATCTCTTTTAAAACTATTCTGTTTCCAGCTCTCGGACACTTTAAAAAAGGGAATTTAAATTCAGGGATAGTCAAAAGTCAGTATCTCCTGATTAAGGAAGTTTATCTTTGCACATTTTGTCTTATGTCACCGTCTACTTTCAAGAAGATCAGTTGTGACGCACAATTTCAAAGATATGTTAACCATATTTCATGTGCACTGTTCAGCTCAGTCTACTCCAGCACCAACTCTTTTTCCTTACTGGGTGGTAATGGTGGCTTTCAGCTCTAATTCTCCCTGGGTATTTTTGGAGTCATCATTTTCCCCGCATGCTTTCCTGCATCTGGGCTGGGTTTTGTTTTATTTGTTTGTTTTTAATGTGGCATAAACCAGGAAAATGAGACCAACTTAAAAAAATTAATTGTCTGCACCTAACTCCCCTTTGATTTAAGGGAAGTTTTTTAGTGGCTCTATGGATGGCAACTTCTTCCTGAAGTCCTTCTGGGACTTAGATCAAGTAGTACCTTCATGATGTGGATTTGCTGGAGCATGTACAAAGAATGGCAACAAGGATGGTGAAGGGTGTGGAACACAAGCCTTATGAGGAACGGCTGAAGGAGCTGTGGTTGTTCATCCTGGAGAAAAGAAGGCTCAGGGGTACCTTTTCCCTCTCTACAACTACCTGACAGGAGGTTGTAGCCAGGTGGGGGTTGGTCTCTTCCCCAAAAGTGACAGGATGAGAGGAAATGGCTTCAGGTTGCACCAGGAGAGGTTTGGATTGGATATTAGGAAAAATTTCTGTACTGAGAGGATTGTGAAGCATTGAAATAGGCTGCCCAGGGAAGGGGTGGAATCACTGTCCCTAGAGTTATTTAAAATACATGTAGATGTGGAACTTGGGGATATGGTTTAGTGGTGGACATGGCAGTGCTGGGTTAATGGTTGGACTCAATGATCTTGATGGTTATTTCCAATCTCAGTGATTCTAAGATTATATTCAGTGATTCTATGTGGTTTAATGGATTTTCCAAATATTTTGTTAATTTACTTTATTTTGGAAGAAATCGTTGGCAGTCTAACTCTCCTTAGCCATGCACACACCCACAAGTCTAACTCTCTTCCTGAATGAGGCTTGAACGTCTTGCATCAAGACAGGAGAATCCTGCATCTGAACTAACTCCCTGCTGGCTCTTTGTCCTCTGACAAACCTCTCAATCTCTCATTCATTACAGGTCTCTGATGGAAAATAAAGCCATGTCACCCAGAAGTCTGGTCACAACCAAGCTTTGTAGTTCCAGCCTCTAAGTTACAGAATGTACTGGATAGGTAATAGAATGGGAATGAAGTAATATTTCAATATTTTCATGCTGCCTGCATTACAATTATGATGTTAATTAATTATCTGCCTGGCAGTTAACACCATGCAGAGGCATGGTTTTGGTCGACTTCCTGCTGTTCTGCTAGCAATGAGTAATTAACCTCTCCTCTTCCCTGGGATTCTCTACAAGATGATCAGCGTGTTGATGATATAATTATTATTAATTCAGTTTCTGTGTTTCGTTGACATTGTTAATTACTTGTCGGTAATCAGCTAATGTTTAATCTTCCTTGCTGGATAGCTTCTTGAAAGGCTGCTTGAAATGGTTCAGAGAGGCTTCCCAGCACATTCTCAGTCCTCCATTACATCAAGTGGTGGTCAGACCACAATTCAGAGTAAATTATTTCCTATATACTACAAAGAATCTGCTGAAGTTGAGGAATTTGGGGATCAAATCAAGTTGCTGTTTTCACTGTTACAAGCGAGAATATGTAAAGCTGTTGTCAATAAATCAGGGATCCCTTTTGGTGCCAACTTTAAAAATTGATCTCACTTACAGAATTGTCAATATCATTTAAAGAGCAAAATTTAATTTAGTGCTGTTTTTTGTTTTTCGAGGATTAACTGTAAATAACTGCTCATGGCATTTTTACTTTCAGTGAAAGTAAGAAATCTCTTTCCTAGCGTTTTCACCACCTATGGAAGCACATGGGTATTGTATGCTGTGCAAAAATTCTGTTAGCAAAAATAGCTTTAGCACCAATTTTAAAGGTAATGCCAAAAGCCGTTCTTTCTTTATTTTTTTTTCCTGAAAGTGTTGCTGAAATACATGTGTCTTAAAATCAGATTAGACTGATCCTGTTTCTCACTTCCATAAACAGAGTAAAAAGTTTTAAAAAGTATTTTCATGAAATAGAAGAATCAGTGTTATTTTTGCACAACTTTTTATCCACCAAGGTTGCTAGTTCATTTTGCTTTAACTTCCTAGGTTGACATTTGTCAGAATACTAAAAGGACTTCAGATTACTGGGGTGGAACAGTAAACAATTACTTGTATTCACTGTGCTCTTCTTTGAGACTGGAACTACTCTTGCATTTTTAGGGAAATTATGTATCTTACAACTAGAATTACATGAAGAGTCCAGAAATCCTGATCTCTGGCACAACTGGGCTTAAAATGATTTATAGGATAAAAATACTTTGGGAAAGTGCAGACAAAGGAAGACCTTGAATACAAAGAAGAAGGAACTTGATGAAGAAGGAAATCATACATTTTTCTCTAGCTGGTACTGATAAGGTCTTGGTGGTAGAATGTTACTCAGTGTGCAGTATTTTATTTCAAGAAATGGGCTGAAATTTCAGAGAACAAGAATAATGTGAGAATATATGTCCCATAAGGAAGGAGTTAATTAATTGAGCTTTTCAGTCTGAAGCAGAGAAGGTAACAGCCTTATATTTGCTAGGCTTCTGCAAAGATAGAGCTCTCCCAAGGCTGTCTCTATGAAGCCTAAGATAAAAAGAAACATGACAGATAACACTGCAGCCGGAGACTAGGATTAGATGGTCAGAAAGTTTCCAAGAGCAAGAACAGGCAGAAAAGCAGAGCCAGGAGATGCCAGGAGTTAAACTGGCCCAAGGAAAATGGAAGCAGAGCTGAGGAACAGGAATAAGGAAAGGTTAAAAAGGAGGAGGGAGAAACACCAAACTGGGCAGAGTTCCCACAAGTAAAGGAAGGTGTGTCTGAGGTGATGAGGGGACACTTAAGCAGAGGGAGTAGTGGGATGAGGAGCAGCAGTGAAAGAGAATCCTGTAAGAGGAGCAAGAGATGGGGGAAGAAATAGTGCAGACGAGCAGGTTGGGAATAAAGAAGCAGTTTGGCAAATGACAAAGAAGTATGAGTTAGAGGAGAAGGACAAATGCAAGGTAGGAATAAGGGACTTGGTTTTATTTCAGCTGCAGTTGCACAGGAGAGGCTGTAAGCAGTTCAGTGGAGATCCTTCCAATACCAGTTTAATTCTAAGTCTTAATTGCTTTGCTCTGCAAGAATTTCATGCCAAAAAATCTGCTTTTTCCTGAGATTATCCTCAGGTTTTGCTTTGAACCTTAAGTTCAGGAAAGCCGGAGCAAAACTCAGCTGCTACCTCTACTTTATACCTAACTTTGGATTGAAACTCTGCAAAATGCTTCTACATTATGCTAATGTTTTATTTGAAATCACAGTCTCTCCAGTGTCAACTTGAAAATTCTATAGGTGTACCAATCCCAAACCAGCTTAAACTCATATAAAATTTGGGACCAAGAAGTGTCATAAATCTCAGAATATGTAATCATTTTTCTTTCTGGAAGTTTCAGCATCACTTTTAAACTCTAAGGGTAAATGTCCACTTTCCCTTTGCAAAGAACATGGCAAAGCCTAGTTGCACCAAGGTAACTTAGCAGGCTTGTGTAACACAGAGCTCCACACTTGAAGGGGAAACAGAACATTTTTTATTTTCTAAGTTTCACATAGAGGTAATATAAATGAGTATGCAGATTGTGGAATGGTTCATATTTTACATATTCAAGCTCTGGTAATAGGTGTGGGCAATATGAATTGTGCTTATGTGCTGAACAAGCCTAGTTACAAAGCCTGCCTTTGATAACACTTCTCATTTTGTAAGCTGTATGACATGTCAATTTACTGGTTTTGCTTTGGAGACTGAGAATGTTGGATTAAAGTTTCAAGATCAAAACAAAGGTTAAAACAGAAGAACTGTTGATTTCTTTTTTTCCCAGGTGTAAATATCCTCACGTATCAGAGGGTGACACCCTGTGTTGTCTGGAAATAGAGACTCCTGTTGTACATTGCTTTTATAGAGGGAGGATGGATCAGTTGTTACGGTTTTGTCTTCAATGTGGACGGCATGAGTTTAATTCCTCATACTGCTGCAAACATTGTGGATGACCTTGGGAAAAATGTTTAGACCCAGATCCTCAACAGTACTTAGATATCTCGTGTTTGTGGTGCTGCTCTGATTGGAAAAAGTCTGAATTTGAAATGAATCTGTTTAATGAACTCTCACAAACACCTTCATGCAGGCAAAGCACAAGTTATTAGGTCACCCACTATCTCTGGGTTTAGACTACATCTTTGGATGTTTATTCAGCGCTTGCTATGGATGGTGTCTGACAAGTCAGGTAAGTCACACGGTGTATCTGTTTTCTTGTGTGATGACAGATTCCACACTGAGTATTGAATACTGGTTTCTTTACAAGTATAATTTTAAGATGAGACTATAAAGAAGTGGCAACCAGCCATTATCCCAAGTATTTATGTGGGTACAAAAGCATTTTAAGATCAGAATTCGAATCCAAAATTCTAAAACTAGGCTTGCAAAAGAAGCCGCTTGGGTGTCAGTCAAAAACAGGGAAAAGAGTTTTGCAGCATTTCTCTGTGTTCTGCAGAAGGCAGTGCAGTGGCACAAGGTGATTGAAAGTGAGAAGCAGCAACCCATCAGGAGCAAAAATCCTGTTTTCTCCAAGAGCAGTGTAAATGTGGCACTGCCACAAGTAGGCAAGGGTTTTCCTTTAGATCTGCAAGTGGTTTGCTGGGAACAGGGGCTTTACCAGCAGTGATGTGGAAGAAATGGGAACCAGCTTTGGTTGTTGCACAGAGTTCACATCAGAGGTAGTGATGGTCATTCCAAAGTATAGAAGAGGCCCTGTCTTCTTATATTCTCAAACTTGCCCACTTTTGGAGTTTGGCCAAAGAGCTGAAAGAGATTTAGCTTAACTCTCCATTGTCTTAAAACTGCCTCCTTGTCCCCCTTCCACTGTATGACATTATCAGGATAACATGCAAAAGAAAAAAGTTTGACATCACATTTATTCCTGTGTAGTGAATTCAAGGTCAGTATGAGCTATTGTCAATTGCTGCCTGAGTATGTTATTTAAATAACTGTATTCAAAGTCCAATAAAAGAGATTTCCCACAAACAAGCTCTAGAAATAGTTTTTACAAAATTCAGTTCCTGCTAATTAAACAAAGAACTCTTTAGGAATTTAAAACCCAAATTAACTTGTTTACACAATACAATGGCAGACAGTAATAAAAAAACCAATATTGTCAATAAAAATGTATTGAAGGTTCAGGTAAGAAGACTTCTGTTTTGTTTCTTTTTTAAGATCTAGTTGTGATACAGTCTGTATTTTGGTTACACAAGAAGAATCTACTACCAGTAGGAACCCATAGTTTTCAAAGAGTTTTAAAATCTCTCTTGTTCTAAGTTATAACCTTAGAAATGAGACACTGAGAGTTGGTCTGTGCATTTGACCCTCTATTACTGCAGCTGTATCCACCTTACCCAGTTTAACACAGCCAGGGTCACTGTCATTCCCTCTTCAGTGTAGCCTACACTACAAGAAGGTTTCAGCTCTATTTATGTAGCTTTTACCAGCATAGCTTATGGTGCACCCCAGGGGACACATAGTTCTTTATCAGTATAGCTGCATCTACACTGGGGCCTTGAGTACAGGAAAAAAGCACTTCCTTCAGATCATCAGAGGAGTTATTTCACCTAATTTCACTCTATTCGCATAAATTAGGCTGAGCTGCTGTTGTTTCTCTAGGACATTGCAAAAGCAACTCGTAGAGAGAGTGGAGATGCATCCTTGTAGATGCATGCTGGCTTTGGAACTGTCCTTGGTCCTGATCATAAATATGAAGTAAAGTGTTTGACTCGAGAGTTCAGGGTGTTTGGTGGCTGAAACAACTTTATATATTGTATATACGTTTATGTCTTGTATGTAAATCATGACATTTACCATTGCTGGAGTAATTGTGGGATGGTATGACGCCTACTTTAGGTACGAAGGGTGTTTTCGGTAGAAAAACTTAAACCCACCAATGCGTCACGAATAATATATTTCTGCTTTGAGCTGCAGGTTGTTCCATCGATTACCAGTTGTTATAAACACTTTTCTCTGCTGAAGCAGAAATAATGTCCAAAGTAGGCACAAGGGATTGGCAGAGATCTGCTGGGTCACTCCCTCTGCTCACATGGGCACACTATATTGTCCTTAAACTGATCAAGACTCAGGTGAAACCACTTAGGTTTCCTGTTCCCAGCTCCCCTAATAGAACTCACCTACTGGAGGGGTATTCCTGAACTTCATCATTTCACTAATCTGAAACCTTCTTATAATTTCCAGAAAAAATGATGATTGATCAGTTTATATCCGTATATTCCAAGCCAGGGTAATTTCTGAGCTCAAGCAGTTCTGTTTGCCCTGTGGTGTGACTCTAATGAAATTTGCATTATGCTATTCTTATGTGATTGCTCTTTCCCTTTCTTCAGAGCCATGAAAATTAGAGTCTTCAGATTTTAATTTTGGGAGGAGTTTTGGGTGGTGTATATTCTGCCTCTGATAGCTTTTAGAGTGTTAAATATCATATGAATATTGCAAATAAAAACAAGGATATTAAGGTTAAAAGTTACAAACAAAATGAATTGATTGAAGGAAAAATCTAGCTTAATCTTGCTGGTTCTGGATATGAAGTTTGGGCTGTTTTATTTATAGGAGAAGCAGAAGAAAGGGGAAAGTTTCTTCTGAGAAGGGAATAGTCACACTTGCTGCCTTCCTCTGCGTGGGTTTAAAGGTGTGAGAATAGAATTCCTTTTAAATGAAGATTTAATGGCAAATCTTCATCTTTTTTCTTGGGTATCTCACCTGCACAGTATCAAGACTGGGGGAAAAGCATGATCTTTTTGGAGGAGAAGCTGATAATGGTTTAGACAGCCAGCTGAGGAGAACCGAGGGGTGGTTTTGCAGTAGGACACTGGACGTGCTTGACAGAGGGAGCCAAGTAAAAGAAGTCTTTAAAGTTGAAAAAGTTGCTGTTGGGCATAATATGAGTGAAAAGGAAAGGGGTGACTGTCATTTGACAGCAGGTCTTCTTAATAGGCAGTGGCCAGGATGAATGGAAAAAGAGCATGGAATAGTCAAGTGAAGAGACAATAATGTCTGGATGAGAGTTTTAGCTGGATGGAGAGCCTGAAAGATGTTGTTAGGTACATGTGGAATATAGCAGATATTCAGATATTGCCTGACCACCTGCCTTTGAGCACATGGGCTGAATCTATGGTCTGATCTTGCTTTTGTGGCTGAAGGGGTGACTGAACTGGGTTCACTTCTGTTCTCCTATCTGCAAATGCAATGGGCTGTGTGCAGGTTGTGGTCAGGGCAGGGAAGCTTTTTCCAAAAAGTTTAAAGCTTATTTAATTCCCATTACAAAATAGGAAAAGCAATGAAGGGTAAGGTGCATTAATTATTGGCTGCAGGCATCTAAGGAGGACACTCAGAGATTTCATCTACTTAGCTGCAAAATAGGTTAAGATTATTATCCCCATATCACAAGTGGGGTCTGAACCTCAAGGTCACACAATATGTCAGTAACAGAGTCAAATAAAAAGACATCCAGCAAGCTCTTGCTCTAACCACAAGCCAGCACTGCCACACTCAATATGGTATATAGATAGCATATTGTAAATTCCTGTGAAAAGAAACTGTGGCTTTATTACTTCAATAATCTCAAAATCTAATTCTGATTTTGCTGGTATGGTGTCAGTGCTATGAATCTATCTCATCCAAGACCGTTTCTTTTCAATTTTTCAATCTGGCTTGTCTAGGCAGACGGGATGACATTTCTCCTTGTTTTGTTCTTTTTTTTTTTTAAATTTATTTTATTTCTTTACCTCTGTCACAACCCTCTAAAACAATACTTTAGAAAATGACAGAGAAGCAGTGTTTGTAAAATGTCATGATCACAAACAATCAGAGTGATTGCATGCTACATTTATCGTACATCAATGTCCCCTGCCATCAACTGCTGCTTGAGACTACACAAGTCCACAAAGTGAAGTGGGACTTGCTCTTAAAGTGAGTTGTCTTAACAACTTTTTGTAGGCCCTTGTTTTTACAGTAGAGCTGAGCTAATTATTTAAATCCTGCATTATCAACTCCCACTTTGTAATTCAGTGAGTTGTTTGCAGTTGTTTTCAATTATTTGCAAAACATTTTTGTCAAGCCTTATCATCTGCTTTGACAATTCATTACTGAAGTTGTCTGAGCCTTGTGATGTGATTTTCTTTCTGCTTCTAGACTGGGTGTACTGGCTTTTTTAAAAAAAGGAAGAGTAATGAATTGCTAAATTTGCTAAATTTGAAGACAAAATATCAGCTAATTTGCTGTTAGTTTCCCAAATTAGCTCTGTCAGTCAGAATCTGTGGGAATAACAAACAACAAATCTCCCAAATCAAATAAATCACCCTCCTTACTTTCACTCACAAAAATACAAACAAATCCATCAAAATTGCCATCTGCTCAGGCATTTTAGCATAGCTGGTGTCCATGATCCATGATGTTTTTTTCAGGCCAGCCATAAGTCGTTTCTAAGATTTCCATTGCATTTTTAAGGCAAAGAATCAAAATATAAAGAAAATGACAACTTAAATATGTGGCAGTGCTTCTTCTTGTGGTATTTTAAATATATGGGGATACTTCTCTTTGTGGCATATTATACTTGTAGCCTTTATATTTGCTCCACTGGCACATGTGATTCCAGAAGTAAATGAAAAGGTTGACTGTGATCTACATAGCTCACTGCAATTTAGCCCCAACTCTCTTGGAGATGAGTTCCATGCCACGTAGGCTCAGTATTCAAGAGCAGTGGGGACGTTGCTGCTGGAATTGTTGGACTGATCTTTGGCACTTGAAAATTTCCAGTGATGGTTTCTTTCTGTGGTAATATGTTTCTGCCTCTGGCATGGTAAAATGTTCAGGGATGCACTCAATTCTAGGTGCTCGAATTTAACCAGGGGAACCTGTGCCTGGGGACAGGTGGAGGAGGCTTGATTTCTCAGAGTGGTCACCACTGGGTTGCAGCTGAACAGAGAGTTAACACACTGGGAGCCAAGGTATCACCAAAGTTTGTTTCACATAGGACCCCACTCCCATTTCACCAGCACAGAGACCTCCAGCATAGACCACAGCCTCAACCAGTTCCCATTCAGGTGTTGCAACATCCTGCTGTCTTGGGAAAGGAACTTGCTTCTCAGCTGTGGCAATGGCTTTGTGTCAGTGATTCAAATCCTGCTCCTTGTGCTCTGGATTGCTTAGGCTGATTTAACTGCAGGTGCTTGCAGGAAAGATCCAGCCTGGAAAATGGACATTTTTGCACAAAAATCCAAAACTCTGTCTTTACACTTGTGTTACAAAAATCCCGGTAGATGCATTTCTACAATTATTTTCCTAGAAAGACTAACACAGTAACGACTTCAACTTGAAACTTGCATCTGTCCTGTGATAAATACCTTGAAAAAAGCCTTATCTTTGGATTCATATTTGTGCCCTTAATTGCAATCAATATAGTGTGAAACAATTTGATTCCTGCATATACTGCATTATCTACTGTAAGAATAAACTACAGTGCAGATTATGCAAATGCTGTTATATAAGGGCAGCAGTTACTGCAGTGTCTTCCCTGGTATATATCAGTGTACTGTAGCAATTAAACAGTATAGTGAAGCCACAGCAATTACCATTCTAAATTATAATAAGCAATTCAATATACACTATAGGATAAATCATTTCCATATAGCAACCACTGTATACGTGCTTCGGTTTTTATTCTAAAGCCCTTATTACTTGTCATCTGAACACTGTGCCAGGTGATTTATACTGAGTGCTTGTACTTTCAATGCATATTTATTATATGACTTTTGCAAAAAAATGCTCATAATGATTATAACTGTGTTAACTTACTATCAGTTTGCAGTGGTATCCTAAGAGAAGAAATCCATGGTCTAGTGGGAAGGAGAGGTACCCTTTGAATTTATTTTTTTTTCAAGAACCCACCCAGAACTAGACATAATCTTCATATAATCTGAATCTTAATGAAGCTAACTCCTCATAATTTTAGGGGATTTAATTCAGAATTAAACACATGAACTACAAAGCTAAATTCTATTCAATTTTAAAATCAGCTTTCTTTCTAGCTAGTAAACAGATTCCCACTAAAACTTGTGCATGATTTTAATTACAGATAAGTTTCTCTTTAAAGGCCACAGCATTCATGCTCAGGTTGCTAAGCTGAATTCAATACATCTATATGTTAAAGGTAGCAAGCTAATGTGTAAACAGGGAAAATATTGGAACCAATTGCTGTTAATTTGGTTTTGATCAATTCACATTGACTGCACTTTACATGCAAATGAGAAGTGTGTTGGATTATTCCAGCTGAAAATAGCTGAGATACTGAACTCTTTTTAAAAATTAAAAAAAAAAATAAAATAAATGAAACTGGAGAAACAGAAGGTGGAAAGGCCTGTGTTCAAAGAGAAGCAAAGAATTACTGAAAACACACATGTTAGTATGGCTTAGTACAGATTTATGGAGCTCTTGTTTAGGGACTCAAGACAGCAAATTCTGGATCTTACTTAGAGTATTATCATTTCTTATGTGTTAAGACTATTAAAAATTGATTGCCTCATTTAAAATAGTTTTGAAAACTTTGCATGAACCAGGTAAATGTGGAAAAGCAAGTATAATGTGAAGACAGACAGAAAGAAAAAAGAATAAATGTGGAAGTTGCCATTTGGTAGCATAAGATCTCAACAAAAAAGGTTTGGATATCAGGCCAAGAATATCTGCTCTTCTTTAACTTTACAAATGTCTGTAATCTGTAGTAGGCAAAATATTTTGTATTAATGGCACTGCAGAAGAATAAGGCGAATGGACTGCAGCGATCACAAAGTAGTTGTAGGTCAGTGATGCATTTGATCTACTCTCCTACCCACAAAAATCGTTCCACCTGACTTACAATGAATGATGTGGGTAGAGAAACACCTGTTGGAGCATAAAGGAGAGCAACAGAGACTGTGTGTAATGCTGCTGGCAGTAGTGCTGTTGAGCACTGTGGCACTCAAAGCCAGGGAGCTGTTTACATCCCATCGACTTCAAGAGCACTTTAAGACACATGAAGACACTTTCTTGAACAGGAATGCTTTCTTCAGTACTAATATTACCTTTAATGACCCCAAAAGGAAGTAACCTAAATTGTGACGAGTTGTGAAAACCGAGAAGGGTATAGGTATACTTACTGGATACATTAGAAACATGACAGGAAATTCACAAATGAGATGAAGTCTTGAAAAATGAATAACTTGACGCTAATCCAGAAGGGAAAATATCCAAAGCAGATCTCAGCTCAGAAGAAGAGCATTGGAAAGCAATAATTACCCTGAATTATACCCAGGAATGATAACTCACATTAGACATGAAGAAGTAGTGTTCCTAGAAGCACATGGGTTTCAGCATGGTATGTCTGCCCATGGTGAAATAGGGGAGTTCCATGTTCCATTTGAAAACCTGTAAAAAGAAAACACTCAGCTATTGATGGTGTGAGAAAGCTGGCAGGTTGCATGGCTCAGCCTGCAGCTTCAGCATTATCTCATATGGAGCAGGAACTTTGCTTGGGATCAAGATTGTAGCTGTAATCAATAAACAACCGATTCAACTGGTAAGGGTGTAAAATAAATACATTCACTGTGTTTTGGTTATTGTTACTAACTCCCAAAATGCTACCCACCCACCTCAAAAGGTCAGAGACGTGTAAAAGGTGTGACCTTTTCTCATCACACGCTTCTTTTCAATAGCTTTCAGGTGTGAGGGAAGACTCAGTGATGAGCACAAGACTGGATTATTTTGAGTATATCAGCAAATGTCCAAGTCAGTTCAAATATTCTTGAAACACATGGTTAAAAAATACTTAGAGAACTGAACTATTAAGTTATTTTTTGTCCTCCCTGTATTTTTAACTTAAAAGTCTTATGGGATTTTTGCTTTCTTTATGCTGACAGTCTGCAGGTTCATAAACTTCTGGCTGATTTTTCTGGGCATGGATTCAGGTGGTATACACCAATGAACATTGTATTGATAGCTCTGAGCACTAAATTCCATTTAGCTATAAAACAGGCGTAGTTTAAACAATGCAAACTGCAAGATTGGATCATGCCTCTCTGTGTCAACTCTGATATACAGTTTCTATCTCTTTGCATGAGAGGAAGAATTCATCTCTGTCATCTTGAGCACTCTACTAAGGCTGCTGGCAAGGCAGCTGCTGACTTTCGTCTTATGATGCAGGTTTTTGTCTGCTGAGCTAGACCATAACCCTCAAAATTCACAGGCAAGTCTATTAAGGCTTCTCTTGGGATACGTATGATGCAATAGTGACTCTTTTTTATGTTTGCAACACTGAACACTTCCAGAATGGCTTTCCAGTTTGAGGCAAAATTACCAACATCTTAGGACATAGGAGAGCTTGCATAACTTCAAAAGAATGTTTCCACAAAGCATCTAGATCTTACTTGATGGGTCTGCATGGCATTACACTGGGCTCTGGAGACATCCTTGAGACTCTCTGAGATGCCTCATTATATTGAATTTCTTGGGTGAAAATGCTCTCTCCTAAGGTTTTTTGGGTTTCCATAGGCTCACAAAGCAGAGGATAAGCACAGAAGCAAAGGGCCTGTCTGGTTGGATCTCTATTCATTCCATTGCTTTAGATGAAAGGTCCTTGTGGTGTCTGTCCACGTAGGAGCTGATGAGTTATTATCGTGCTTAGTAACTTTCCAAGATTTGGATACCAGAGAGGGATCTGGCTTCGGAGTGTAAGTCCTAACTAAATGCTATTGTGTATTATGAATTTTCTTACAACATAAAGGGATATCCCAATCATTCTGGAACTTTCTTAAGATATAATTCACAATATTTTCTTTCACAAGAAAGATATTATGGTAGTTACATTGAAAACTCATTGCTGATATACTCCAGAATTTGGACTCCTTATAAACAGTTTCTCTGGGATATACTACATGTTCATGTGGACCTGCAGATTCCTTTGGAGACGTGTCCTATTTGTGACTTTTGTGCCATGTCATGGATACTCATTCCCGAAGCTTGCTGCGCTAGCTGTCTGTTTGTTGGACAACCTCTTTGGTCCAGTTAGTGCCTGACCTACTTTGTGAATTCTGGAGAAACTGTTAGCTAATCCATCCTCAGCTGGACTTAGCTGGGATGATAATTCCTTGGCTGGCCCAGAAATCCCCTCTGTCTCTTAAGATAGCATTTCTTTCCATCAAATGTGGTCTCAGTTGCTCGTTTTGTGAGACAATAACTTCTGAAATCTCTAATCATAAAACGACCTTTTCTTTGCCGTACTTTTTTATTTTCCATCTGCAAGTTCTTAGCTCCAATGTCAGATTTTAACAGTACCAGCAGTCTTGGTTCTTTTTCACTCTTTTTAATTGCCATTGGCTTTTCTTTCTCTGCTAATGTCATCCTTTCTTATCACATGCTGCCTCATGGACTCGTACCTGGATTAAAGATAACAGGAAGCTCAACTTTTCTGGGGAGTGACAGTCTGCCTCACCTTTTGCTGGAGCAATGATTAGTTGGTCTGAGCTAGTGGTCAATCACCTCTTATGCTGTGTTCATACCACAGGTACTTGGTAAATATAGCCAACAATGCATCTGTAGAGTTTGCCACAGGGTGTGCTATTCTGGATTCTGCTTTTTTGTGGATTCTGACCTTCAGCCCTCAGTCTTTCCCCTGGCAGAGATCCCTTGGATCTTAGTATTTTGGATTCTTTTGTTGTATGTCTGGTCCTAGAATCTGCATTAGGTAATATCCTTGTGTAAAAAAATTCTCATCTTTTGGTCCAAGAGCAATTCTAGTTTTATGCTGTACTTGTTCACAGTGTATTGTGTGCTTTTTCCCTAGAGCCACATCCCACCTTTATTTTCATGGCCAGGAATGGGTTAGGCCTTACATGATTTGCCTTTTTTGCTGAATTCAATTAGGTATGTTTTTCTTTTCTGTTTTTGCCTTTTTTTTTCTCAGACAGATTTCGTTTTCATTGCCTGCACAACTACCCAAAACATAACCAGGAGCTGAATCAGCAATTAGTGACTCCCTCTCTTTTCCTACTATATGGTGCTTACAGATGCAGTCTGTTGGTCCTGCACTTTTTTCCTTCAAAGGCTCATCTTTGACCAGTGTAATTGTTCAAGTTTTGTTGCTTGGGGTTTTTTTTTCAGTTGACTTTGCTATTTTTTGGATGCAGTTTTCCTTCACACAAAGACCTTCTTAAAATGACTGCAGTTTAAAGGGCGATTTATTTATAACTATTTTATTTCTAGGTGGACTGGGGGAGTAGGTTGTCTTATATTGCCGGTGTCATTTAAAATAACAATAGTATAAAGCAGAATAAGGTGTTTTAATTTTTAGTGACATTTATTGTATTTTTGAATACATTACGCCTTTGGTGAAACTCTTGTTCCATTAATAGAGCGTTTTCTTATTTCTTCCCCCCTCTCGTAAAAGTTTACTTACAATAATTTTGTAGAGCTAACTGCAAAATATAGGTTCCAGGCCTTGAAGATCTTTTCTGGTATTCTTTTAACAACATATCTACTGTAGGTATGTGATTTTTCACTGGTAAATGAATATGCCAGGAACTTACTGTATGTTACTACAACTTTGTCTGTAATAACTTTAAATCCCATTATGATCATCTCATTTTACAGCATGCTTTGGTCCTAAGATCAATAAATCAAGAGAATATCATGCCAGTTACTATCCTTGGACACTAAGATTTCAGAGAAAATGTAGCAGTTTTACACATAAGGCAGCAGAGAATGAGTTTTTAAGTCATTGGTCATTCACTGGGGCTCCCTGGCTTCCTGTGTAATATGTAATAAGTAATTTGAATTTATTTACATTGAATGTTTTTGTAATGCTTTACCTGTGGTTGTACCAGGGAAGAAGAAGAAGAAGAAGAAGAGAAGGAAATACATGAAGAAATTGCAGCCTCTGTTGGGGTAGATGTAGTCTCCAAAGCATGGACATGCTTCAGCATGTTCCATGTTTTGTATGATGCAGTAGCCCCTCCATGGGCATTCAGAATGGTGCATGAGATTCTCTCCAACATTAAAGATGGTGTAAAATACAGATAAAGAGAACAACAAACAATAGAGCTATGGAAGGTCATCTATCACACTCATTCTCCATAAGCTTGTTAGATTTTTAAATGTCTTATGGCCTTTCTTCATCTTTTAAGTTTTTTATCTGATAAAGAAGTGAATTCCAGAATCACGCAAAATCCTGCTTGAATTTCAGGCTCTCTGACATGTGAACCTCTAGACACCTGTCAGCTGCTGTTCCAAAGCAAAATACTTTCCAAGCACTCTTCAATACATAAGGATTTACCTGTTCCATGAACTGACTGCAATTTACTTTCCTCATGTAGAAAACCACTGTGGAGCAGGGTATTTTGATCACCTTAATAGGCAGAATCAGCATGGCATCATGAAGGGCTGCTCTGAAGCACCAGGATAATTTTCAGTGTATAGAATTAATACTGGCAAAAGTAGTAAAAAAAGATTACTAGAATCAATCTGAAGCTGTAGTGCCTTCTTGAGGGTTATCAGTGTGGAAGGTTTGTTTGCTTGTATTTCAATGCTGATTCCAAACCTTGGGTGGGTTCAGGAGATTGAGGTGAATAAATAATTCATAATGTTTTTCTTATTTAGCTGGTTTGATTCTGTGCCAACTGGGCATAACTATGCAGCAGGTGAAAATATATCTGCATCAAAAACTCAGAAAACTTAAAGAAAGAAAAGAGAATACAATGTTTGAGGTAAATCCAGGCAAAGCAGCTTTATTCCCTGAGTGTCAAACTGTTGGCTTTAAGTTTTGTTTTGATCAAAAATCAAGGTTTTAGTTATATTTCCAAATTTAGACTTTGTAAAAACAAGCACTTTAATCCTTGAAGCAGATCAAAATGTTTTGGGGTTTATGAGTTTTTCTCACTCAATTTACAATGGCATCAGGTATTTTTACATTTTAAAACCCCACTTACAATTTCAGCAGCTCAAACATTCCAGCACTGTGTGTTTGAAAGCGAAAAGATCGGTAAAACTAAAGCTGATGTTATGGACGTTTTTTCTTTGCCAAAACTGAGGGACTTGTGTGAAGCAATAGGAGGATCTGAGAGAATGCAGCACTGTATATTGGGTTTTCATAATTTCAAATAAATTAGTCAAATAAGTTTTCTTATCTCTCTTAAAAGAAAAGTAAGAGCATAGAGTATCTTTCAGAGTTTATCTCCAATTATGCGGAATAGCTTAAAGGTTGTATCTGGGAATAAAGGAATCTGGCTCTCCTTTCTTAGGTGATCTATAGACCACCTGCTGCTGTAAGCTTGAGATGAGCTTTGGCTCTGGCTTCTGAAATGGATTATTCCTTCCACACCACAGGCAAACATCTGTTACAGGACTGCTTTTTCCTCAAAGACTGTCTGTTTGCAACTTTTTGGATTGGCTTTGTTACCCCATCACAGATTTATTCATACTAAAATCTCAGTTACATAATATAGTATTGCTGTGAAAGCTGTATGAAATATTCAAAGTAAAAAGCAAAGTCAGCACCTTGGAGAGGCTTCCCAGGTGAGACCTTTGATTGCAAATTGAAAATGTAGACTGTGTATACAGAAACAGTCATTCCCAAAACACTTTAAAGTAAACCTGGGTGATTTGTGCTCTCGTGTTCAACCCTGTGAAATGTTCTGTTCCTAAAGGCTCAAATATGAAATCTGGGAAGATACAAGAAAGGCAATTTTAGACATATCATCCTGGCTCAAATTAAATGAGCACAAATTCATGGGTGAAGGTCACTGTTGTAGTTCTCTCAGCAGCGTGGAGTAGCTGTGTGAAGGTGGGGTATTTATGGAGGAAAACACATCCCAACCTGAGACAAATATATAAACATCACTTGCTTAAGAAGTGTTGTGATAGGATGGAACTTCCCTTCTCCCTCCCATAGAGCAGAATTCTAGATTGCCTGCATTGGACACCTGGCTGTCAGATGGCTCATGCTGCAGGGTGGGAAGGTTGCATCTGGAGCACTTTGTCAGCAGCCACAAATAATACACAGCATACGAAGCGTGGTAAGTAACTTACTTGTGCATTCATGTGTTGGGGAATGTGGGAAAGGGACTATCCCATAGTTATTGATGAAAGAAGAGCCGCTGAAAAAAACCAAGTATGCTATCTTGTGTCTTTATCTCCCGGAGCTTCATCTTTGAAGCTGATACCTCACCTGATCGTCCTTAGGGATGATGCCTACAAAATAGTCCCAAACCTCAACTTATCTGTCTCATCTTATTGCTCATCTGCTGGGGAACATGAGCTGAACCTGGACAGCAGAATGACCCACAATTTATCCTGTGTCTCTTTTGGCTTCCCAGAGGAACTAGCTTTAACATTTGACAAAATCAGTGTAGCAGCTAGTTGTATGAAGCAGAAACACCAAGACCAATTTTAGACTATAGTGATGAGGTTTAAATGTTCTCAAAATACCATTAAATGCTTACTTTTCCCTAATATACTAGAAAAAAAATATAGACTTGAATACTGTTGTAGATTTATATGGTGAAATTGATAACAGTAATCCATTGAAGGATATGTCCATGCCAAATCCTTTTGTAGAGAGTTTTCACTTTTTTTTTTCCAATTACAGATTTTCACTCTTCTAATAGATTAAGAAAAGCTTGGATTCCTTAATAGGTGTCTGCACAGCATGTGGTCTTGACAGAGCTAAGAACAGCAATTGCTATGTTTTTAAAATGGAATGGTTTGTAAATTGTAAGATTAACCCTAATTTTAATATAATTTTTTTTGCAAGTATTGGTTTGATAGCTCACAATAACGTGTAAATGTTAAATTAAGCTGAGCTATTTGGTTTTGTCCTGGCATAATTTCACAAAGTATAAAACCATTTTTATAACAGCATGGGACTAATACACTGAATATCTTTCCATGTAGAGCCAGAAAATGGCAAGTCGGGAAAGAAGTCTGTGAAGATTTTTGTAATGGAATAAGCTTAAAAGTAAAATTTCATGCCAAGCAATTTGCACTGTAGTTTTCAGTTGCATGCAGTAGTTGTAAATGAAACTTGTTTTCAAGTCTTTTCATAGAATAATAGAATCATAGAATCTGATGGGTTGAAAAGGACCTTAAGGATCACCTAGTTCCAACACTCCTGCTGTGGGTAGTGACGCCTTCCACTAGACCAGGTTGCAGAAAGCCCCATCCAACCTGGCCTTGGGCACTTCCAGGGGAAGGGTAATTTTGAGGAATCTACTGTGCTTATTACAACACACAATCGGTGTGTTCTCACACGTACATGCAGATGTAGGTGACCATGCACAGGGGCATACACCATTATGTCACTTCATTTATACTTTATTTTCTGCATCAAGAAGGTGAAATTAAAAAAAAAAAACCTTTATCCTGAAGAGACAGTGATGTGGGGGAACTTCAAAAGTTCAGGAACTTTTGGTCTTCTTGCTCTGGGGCAATTTTACTGCTTTTGTTTTCTTTTCAGAATTACTTAACTGGGTTGACACAGGATTGAGTATGCTCTGGAAGCAACTCTGACTGGTGGCATCCCTCAGACCACTTTTTCCTTCTTAAATATCAAGTTATGACTCCCATTTCAGGAAAGACTTACAGGTATGAGTAATCTCAGTGCTGATTGTTTGTATCCCATGAATGTGGCAGAATTAACCTTTCAGCTGAGCAGTGCATCAATGAATCCTACCACTACCTTCATCTTCAGGCAGACTCAACTGCATCCCTATAAGTAGCCATTGTACTTTTCAACTTCAGAAAATACATTGTTTATATTGGCACTGCATATGTGCAGCTGCAGTTCAAGGCAGCAATAGAGGGATGCAACAGGGGAGTGTGAGTGAGGGCATAGACTTTGATTTTGCTCATGGGGGTTTAGGGAAATCTGAAGTTGTCCCAAACATCACAGCCATGTTTCTTTATCAGGAACAGATGTCAGTGGATTCATCCCATAAAAGAGAGATGCATAGGCAGACAGTGCCAACTATTTGTTTGTAACTGACATTTCCTTTAAGCACAATAGGCTTTGTGTTTATTGCTGTCCCAGAAGAACAGATTAGAGGACTGTTGATATCAGGGACTCCTCAGCCTTGCTGACCAGGACTTGGTGAAGTCCAGTGACTGGGAAGTGAGGTTAGAGATATTCAGAATGCAATGCCCTAGCTGTTGAAGATTAAGTGCAGGAAAAACCAGTATGGCATCAGCATGGCTGTTGAATCCTGAGGTTAAACAGTTTCTTACGTCTGGCTTTTTGGCACTTTGGCCTGGGGACATACAGAAGCAGCAAAATAGGTCATGCAATTGCAATGGTCCCTTCTGGTTCTTGTCCTGAGGGACCCTGGACTCTGTCATAATTCTTGCAGTTCCCCAGAGAGATCATACCAGTTTACCTTCACACTGTGGTCTCACTGATGAATTTACTCAATGCGCAACTTGGCTTCTCTGGGGGTATTCTTGTATTGTTTCTCTATCATCTAAACCAACAGAGACTGACTGTTGAGGAGACACAACTTCAGGCGGACCAGAACTCTGGTGGCATCAATGATTGTGTCGAGTGTTTAGCTGAAGTCACTTTGGGTGAGAAATTTCCTTGGAGACCTAATTGGAAGGAATGACTGAGGATCTGCGGTCTTTCTTTGCAGCATAGGGAATGATTCGGCCACTGGACACATCAAATTAACCCTGCATCAGTTTTGGATTCTGGACTGGGTTCCTGCTTGTTGTTTCTGAGGAACAGAGATAACGTTGCTCTGGACGAGTAACAGGATATCTGAATGACACTTAATTGCCAGAGAAATACCAGAGAGATTAGAAGAACTGGAATCACTTCTCTCCTAAACTTTTCTGAAGATCATTAGAAAAATTGCTTATTTTCCACAGCATGCTGACAACTTGTCAGTGAAGGATGGAATGGTGTGCTCTGCCTTTTGATTAGAACTTGATGATTTATTATTATTGTAATAAATTTTATATTAGCATTTCTTAGTAGTAGTTGCAAATCATGAAACACTGTATTTTCCCACGTTCATGGAGTGTTTTTGGATTACTGACTTGGCTTCAGGAAGCATGGTGGAGACTGTTGCACAATATGCTAGAGGAAACTTTGATCCATCAGACACTATGAAAACGTAATTTGTTCTGAGAGATCTGTGTCCTATTATCACTAAGAGCCCAATCCACTGTCAGTTCAAGAAAACATCAGGTTTTGACTGAGCATAGGAGACCAGGAGCTCAAAGCATTGGATACTTTCCTGGACCTGGTGCTTTGCTGGTCTTCCTTCTGTTTCTCTTACTGGGACAGTAGCTGAGGTCAGATTGATGAGGAAACCACATTTATTTTCTGATTTGCAAATTTTAATGCCAGCAGCAAGTTCTGGGGCATACTGTGTGCCAAAATGTGGTTAGAAAACAATCTGGGGTGGTGTAGGGGGAACATCATGATTTTTTCTCTTCCATGATACACCTCATTGGTTTGCTCATCAGTAAATTGATTAATTGGACATATTTAAGAGTGTTTTTGCAAAAATGTTTGAGCTATATGATGCCCCTATACTTTTTTTTCCTGCAAACTGCCATCATCAGTGATTTGGAAGTGTAGAAAATGGTATTATAAAGGAACAGATGCGAACAAAAGGGGTGAAATTGAATGTATTAGTATTCAGCGGTCTGCTTTTGATTACCTCTGACTGGAAAATATTTGGAAGCCACCAGGGTCCCCTCAAGTGTTATGATTTCGTAAATTCAGCCCTCGTGTGTTGGGATTCAGGCTCCCTTATTGAAATTGAATTGATATTTTGTAAACTTCATTTGTGAATAATGTGATCTGACAGGGACAAATGCGAGGGAGAATTGTTTTCAAACCTTCTCCAAATGAAACTTATTATTGGGTAAATACAGATTTCTTTGTCTCTTTTCCTCTCTTTCTATCCTGAGCGTCTTCATGGTCTGAATATGTATCAACTTTTCCAAGGTAATTGAATTGATTCAGTCATGTGTGGGCAACAGAAATGGGCAATAGAATATATTCCTGATGGGGAAAAATTGAAAAGTAGAAGGGTTTCTACTCAGGTGCAGGGCTGGGAGGGTCACAGTGCTATCAGAGGAGAGAGACACGCAGGAGCTTCTTTCTGATTATCTCAGCTTTGGCCATTCTCTCCCTCAATAATCGCCCTCTGATATAACGCCGGCTTTCCAATTTTGCCGGCCAGCACCATGCCTCAGATGTGTTACATATTAATTTCCCTTTGCAGAAAATTTGCCAAGCTTTAGCTCAAATTCAGTTAGTCGGATTGATGAAAGTGGCAAAAGGATACGACGTTTACTGATTCTCCCTTTTCACCTTTGATTAGCTCAACCTGTGAATTATTCTTGCCCTGTCAGTGTGCCATTAAACGAGCTGGGGCCAAGGTTGCAAGTTCATACTTTCTGATGTAACTGAGAGAAAATGTGTTGAGCCATGATTTGTCTGACAGAGACCTAGGATCGTTTCAATGCTGTGTTGCCATTATTTTAACAGGTCAGCCCTTCGTGAAATAAAGAAACAAAAATAAAAGCTTTGTATTTGTCATCATAATCTTCATTTCTAGCTCATACCACTGGCACCTGCTCATTCACAGTGGTTCTGTGGTGGAAGAACTCATTGTCCTTGCTCCAGATGAGCTGGAAAAGTCCATCCCTCCCTCTCCTGGCTGATATTTTCAAATTAAAGCTTGCTACTCTGTAGTGTTTGTATCCCATAGGGATTGCTGCCACAGGCTGGAAACTATGCAGTTAACTTTTTTCCCCCTTTTTGTTTTTGCTCTGCCACCGCATTTCAGGTTCGATCTCTTCTGGAAATACCAGTCTCTTGTGCTGCATAGTGCAATAGCATTTCACCCTACCAGGGAAGCCTAAGGGAGAGAACTTGGTTTCCCATGCTCTCCTCTGTTACTGCACTGCTTGAACAAATCATGTCCAGGTTTTTCACTTGATGAGAGTCTTAATTTGTTGATTGTAATGCTTGGGTTTTTTTTTAAATTGTGCAATGGAAACTTGAATGTTGTTATTATAGCTTGTTTACTGGAAAGATTGTCGGTTTTGATTGTCAAGTTAGGGCAACATGTGTTTAAAAGATGTTTTCCATAATGATGCTGGACTGCCTTTTCAAAATGCCAGATTGCTTCAATCCATGCATCACTGGCGACTGTGGCCTGAGCAAAGGGGAAAGATTTGGGTTAAAGTGGCAGGAGCCAATGAATGAATAACGTTTGCACATATGTTTCCTTGCAGTAAGTGTACCACAAACAATTTGCCCTCTAGACCTCGCAGTGAGGATACCCAGTTTTGTCTATCTCACAGTGTCCTCATGCTTTCAGGAATTCATGGAAAACACCTCCGTCCAATCACCATGGTTTTTGAATTGTCTCAGGATCTGAACGGTGGTGAGACACAGTGACAATGTCTGCTGTCATTAGCTGACCTTTCCATGGTAATTCTGGTAAATCATTATCAAACTCAGGAGAGATGTGGATTTGGTCCCTTCTGTGCATGACATAGGAGAATTTTTACCAGAAATACTTTTAAAGAGGTTTATCATAAAATATTCCCATTTCCCTTTTTTTTTCTCCTAATATACCCGAAGGCACAATTTGGCGCATGTTTAACAAGAATTCACTGAAGAATCCTTTCTTCAAGGACTTCAACACACCCATCATAAACCTGAAAAATCTACTTTTAAAATATCTGCTTTCTAGGAAAACTAGAGTTGTGTTGAGAACCGCAGTCTTGTCTGCCTCCGTCCTGCCTGTATAATATATATTAGCTTATAGCTGTTGAGTAGAAACAATTGTTGAAAGTAGAGAGCAGTGAGGAGAGGAATTGGTGTGCTGAACTCTCTGGGAAGGGCTTCCAGCTGACATGCAGGAAATATTGCTCATGGCTCTTCCACCACTCAGTGAACACAATTGTCTTTTTGTAATTTTCCACAACCAAACTGGGCTTCCCCAGGTCAATAGCCCGGATGTACAGAATCGTCAAGACAAAGCACGAAGCCCCCTCACAATAACCTATGTGACTGAAAGTGTAATATAGACACACTCCTAAAAGCCATTCCTTGTGGAAAGTCACCTTTGGAAAGTATTAAAATCAGTGACCATTAATAATGAGGCCTACGTTGCAAATTAGGTTCTTTTAAATACATCAAACTACTTTCCCAAACAACAGCAACAACAAAAGAAATTATATATGTCATGGTAGTGTTTTCTATCTTTATATAAGTTATTAATTTGCATGCTTAAAAAAAAAATTGAGTCTGTTCATAGGAACACTTTGTATTCTCTCAGGCTTAAAAGTGCTCTAGCTATGGCCTGCTGACTCTTATGGCCATGAAGAATTCATGTCTTGGTTATAAATGGTATCCACTTTAGCTTCATTGCTTAGAGCTGAATAAACACAGAATCACTGAATTGTACTCAATGGCTCTATTTATACTGTATTTTGTTAGCATCTGACATAAATCAAGCGTGATTTGATTGACTATACCTAAAGTAGAGCTGGAATAAAATAATGAGGGTGTTTGTTAGCAGAGCTGCCAGTCTTTAGTAGTAATGACATTTAACGTAATAGGTAGCAGGTAGGTTAAAATGTGCTTTTTATTTGTTGTACATACATTTTATAAAAGAAAGATGTAGTAAGGCCCAGGGTGCAATTTTTCACACCACCCCTCCAGATAGTAAGCTAATTAAAAACAAGGCAAAAAACTGATCATGAATGAATGCATTGGCCATTGTTTGGTGTTATACAGAACTGTACAAAAAAGATCATTAAATTCCATTCATCACTTTGGCTTTAAATTGATGCAAAAGACTTGTACTTCTGTGCATAAGGTAGAGGCTAAGTGGGAAGAGTATTAAATCAGTTTGAGAGTCTTGGGAAAGAAAATATTTAGCAAGAGAAATAATAAAGAGCACAATATGATAACATTGCTGTAAGGAGTGTTAGCACGTTTGTTTTGAATGCAATTCTGAAAGGTCAAGATGGAGGTAATATAAATGTTAATACTAAAATCCGGAGGGTTTGAAATTTTCAGTTGAAGTACTTAATGTCACTGCAATAACCAAATAAATTTGTATAATCTTCAGGTTTAAAAGTCTGTTTTAAAGAAGTCTGGCGCTATAAATTTTTGAATTAATGATTTAAAAATGGCAAACCACTATTTTAAAATGTAATTTAGACCAGAAGTTTACATTTTAGATTTTGAGTGGCTTCTAATTTATTTATTTTTTTTTAAATATATTAAACTTCTCTTTTGAAAGCTTCTCCAAGTACTGGCTGGAACAGCTGAACAGTCTGTGAGCAAGTGCACTTGGATACTAATTAACTGATTTGCGTAAAGCTATTTTCTACAGGCATTGAGAGCATACAATCATTATGGCCATAAAAATTGACTTCTGTTTGTTACACACACTTCTACTGGAGTAATAAAAATTATTCTTGGCTCTCATGTGTGGATGTAGCTACAAACTGCTATTAACACTGCCGCTTGCACTTTGTCATAAAATGCTAATTGCTTATTGACCAGGTCACAGAATTTGGGCAAAAAGTATATCTAATATGAATAATGAAGTCTGGAAACCATCCTGCCTCATCTAACACAGCAGAGTGAGGTTCAAACTGTGAAAAGAGATCCTGTGGCCCAGACCCATATCCCACACCAGGACGTGGGCCACAGAGGGGATTGTTTGCGTGGTGTCATACTTGAGCTTCTGTTTGCAGCATTGGGGTGATCCTTGGGGAAGCAGGGTTTCCCTGAATCTTAGTACAACCCCATAGAAGAGAAAACAGACCTGCCAAGGGATTTGCAGTCAAACAGCCTAGCAAGCTGGATCCACGTTCCCCCTGCTGAACTTCATCTTGAATTATTAAATATTACCTCTGTTCCTGAATAAGACCTCAGTGCCAAGGTGATGAAAAAGGCAGGAAATTTCAAGGGAATCAGAAGGTTTTGGGAGTTGGACTGCCAGTGAATTAGTGCACAGGCTTTGACTCTCTGCTCTATCCTGATGCTGAGCAAACCCAAATGGTGCCCAAAAGAAGGAAGTGCTCCCTGAGTGATAAAAGTGAAGGCAAGAGGCAAGATGATGAAGAGTGGGAAGGATAAGAGAAAGGAGAGGGAACCTTTCAAAACACTGGTTTTGCAACATGTTTGTCTGTATGCCATGTATCTGTGTGTGCTTTATTCCCTGTGGTGCTGACAGTGGGCCTGGCAGATGTGTTGTAGCAGTCGTGGATTGGGATCTGCATGCTTGAGTCCCCAGGCAGCCAGGATGGCTGGGGAGAGAGATGTGGTCAGAAACCCCTGTTCAAAGGAACTAAAACCACTCAATGACAGTTTTGCTGGTTTGAGAATGGTGGTGGAAATTAACTGTCCTGAAGTCGGGGTAAGGTCTTACACCCATGTTGGTCCTTATTGGAGACTTTCAGTATCTAAATGTCATTAGTTTATCATGATGAACCTCAACCTCTGTGCAGTGTGCTGGGATGATCAGACTCAGTATTTGGAGGGCAGGGAAAAGACCAGGGTCCTGTTCTACCCCTGGTGCCCTTTGGTTGCTGCTGCTCCAGGAAAAATCCAGCAGGAGATGAGAACAAAAGAGAGCTGGTTGCAACCCTGGGGCTGTGTGCTGCAAGACATTTTAATGAAAATATCATCCATTTGGCACAACTTTGTCCATTTCATGAGTAAATAAGTGAGTTTTGACATGATTTAATGAGTCAGGTGTCTGAGGAAAGCTTGAGCAATGTCCAAAGATGGCTCTGACTCCATCAGAGGCAGAGATCGCTACAGCTTCAGAGAGGTGATAGAAGGAGAGTGGGTTTGATCTCTTACATTCTGTTGCTTCTAAAGCTGCTCTGCATTTTGTACTGCTTTTTACTATGGTTGGGGTAGAGGTGAAGTGATTTCTGACTGTGTAGCAAACCATTTTTGTCATACTCAGTAATGGATTGAGCAGCAGTACTTTACCACTGAAAAAGAGAAAAAAGGACAGAAACCTGTTGCCATGCTGTTCATAACTGATGTGAGCAGCTTCTCAAAGCAATTTGAAAGACTTTGACAATAGAAGTATCTAGTGAAAAACAAATAGCTCTGGAATTAATCCCTTCATAAAGATGCTTTTAATTCATCCTCCAATAACAATCTCATTTCTCACACACAGGCACTGTAGCAGTTGCTTTATGGTCTCTAAGAGGTTAAAAATAAAAGTGATGCAAAAAGATTAACTTGCTGGTCAACATCAAGGCATTAAGCAAGATATGTAATGCTGGGGGTTTTTTTGGGGGGTAATAATGAAGTGAATTCTGAAGTTTATAGCTTAAACCCATCCTTTGGGTGCCCATTTTGCTGCTAATTCAAGAGAGAGTTTCCGAGCTGGCTAAATGATAGGCAGTGGCACATCATCTGTACAACGATGACCCATGATTCAAAAATGTATTCCAAAGTTAGAATCCATTTCAAGACATGATTGACATAAGCTGATTTTCATGGGCTGAACGTCTTTCTTGTTTTCCTGAAGTTAACAGAGTTGCATTGGGATGTGATGAGCACCAGGAAAATCTGATCTTGAGAACGGTGGAAGAGACCATGAAATACAACTTTGTGTAAGTCCAGATGTGTGAGTAATTGCCTTAGTGACTATGGTGAAGCAGTGGAAATTAATGCCCCTCACACTTAGTGTTTTGAAAGACGAGCTAAATGGCTTGTACTGCGCGTGTTGCTGCCTTGCCCAAAGTGCAGGAGGTGGGAAGATGCAATTCCAGGGCACTCTTCAAAGTTTCACAGTTAGTAACACACAACTGCAGATCTTTCCAAGATATCTCATCATTAGAGACCCTGAGTGGTTGGTTTTAATTCCAGCTGAAAAAAAAAAAAAAAAGAAAAAAAAGGAAATTCCTTCCTGCGTTTGAATGCAAAGGGCTCATGTTAATAACTCAGAGTTCAGGTGAGCTCTCGGTCTCAGGAGGACTGGCTTCATGGTTCTTACAATTTTATTGCAGTGTTTCGCTGTCCTGTTTGTTTTTCTAAAGTCTCACATCAAATTCTGATTTGAAGGTATTGTTCTTTTTTTCTGACTAATTTTCTCCTGCATTTGGAAAGTGTTTTTTTTTAGTCCAGGCCACTGTTCTATGAAAATCCACATTCTGTTAAGATATCCATATTTTTAAGTTGGGGGTTTTTTTACTTCAGAAGGACACCTAAAGTGTTTTTGAAATTCAGTGTGCCATAGATTGAGCATGATAATAATGTACCAGTAGCTGCTGTAGAAAAAATTTATTCCATTTAATTTAAGACAGAATTTGCAAAGCCTTGTAGAGCTACATGTTTAGCACACACACATTTTATTGAAAATTTGGTATCTTACTCTTTTAGGTAATTCTGAAAATCTCAGCCTAAATATTCTTTAGAATTATTTGATATTTCCTTCAAGGAAATCTACCCATCACACTTTTACAGGGAAAAAGCTTCTCTCAGAGCTGTGGGGTAGAATTCATCATTGATATTATGTTCTCCCCACCTGCATGCAAAGCAGAACTCTTTCTGCTAGTTTATTTTCCCTGTTCTCTATTTCTCTTTGTGGTGCATTTACCTCAGTGGCTATTACCATGGTGCTCAAATCAATAGAATGTCCAGTGTCCTGTATAATATAGTCCTGATTTCTTCACCCACGGGCTTTGATTTTGATGTGGACACTTCCACCACAAGCCTATACTTAATAATCAAAATCTTCATATTTTTTGCACAAGTTCCCTATTTTCCTTTCTGATGCATTTAGGCACTGTGAATTGTTCCCTGAAGCCAAATCTATACTTTTTATTGTTATGTGAATATTCTGCTCATACTAGATATTGCACTTTTACTTCCTATTCAATAAATATCTATGACATTCAGCTCAGCAATGGGTATTAGTCTGTCAGAACACTAATTTATGGTGAGAATAGTGTAATATCAAAAGGTTTATGGATCAGAAATGTGTAAATATGAAGTTCAATCAGTGGCTCTTCTGTGAATTAAATTCTAAGCAAACATTCCCTTCCAAAGTTTAGTTAGTGCTTTTTTATCTCCTGTTTCAAAGCTGATCTGAAATTTCAGGTGATTTACGAACTTAGTAGACTCTTATTTGAAATTTTTCCTTCTTCATTTGGTGACAATATATAAGCCATCAGGTTGTTGAGGATGAGAATACATTTCAGTTACTTCACTGGGATATAGCTCAATATTAACTTTCTGGTCTGCTGTCTTACTGAACAATGCCTGTTCCACTGACAGTTCATTTAGATATTGTCATGGTGTTGGAAGCTTTAAAGGGGTTAATGAGGTATTTATTCCATTATTGTTATTGGAAATTACAGTGTCTAGAACACTTACACAAGAAGATTAAAGATAGATGCTTTAGACCACTTTCTATAGTCTGATAGGCCATTATTTTCTGGTTCATAACACAAAATAGTACTTTTCATCAAGGAGCTCATATTCTCTAGATGATTCAAAAATTCACAGACCAAAACCAATGTGAAATATTAAGTTCCTAATACTTTTTTAACTCCAAACAAGTTATAATGCAAATGTTTTAATCAAACAAGGGGAAATTGTCACACACATTTCTCTCTGTGAAGTCTGATGATGAAAGGGGTGCCTTGACATGTTGGAGTAGATCTCCCCTAGCCTGGCTTCTGCTAGAGCTTAGCAGACATGGCAAACTTTGTTGCTGTTGATGGTTTGAGTTATTTTGCACAGGATTTAAAACTTTGTTGCTTCCCTTATTTCCAGTGGGAAGACATTGAGTCAAGTTTTGCTATTTTAATGTGGTTCCTTAGGGTGATGAGCAACTGTTTCACACTGGATGAACAACAGTCAAAACATGAGTTGTGTTTGAGATACTTGGAATCCTGTCCCTGTATGTCATTATTAGCATGAAAGTGCCAGCTGTAGTTTTTTAATCCCGAGGGCCAGGAAACCATTTCATAGCCCTTCAGCCTGTTCTAATTGTGCAATGCGGTGATGAAGCTACCAGAGGTCTGTAAGGGCTTTCTTGGCAACTTAGAACTAGTAGAACCAATCTTTGCAATCTTTCATGCTCTCCTGTGAAAGAAAAAAGCAACCTGTTTTACTAGATGGTAGGTAGCTCCTGGTGACTAGATCCTGAGCACGTCAAACAGCAGGTGAAGAGAGGGACAGCTGGGGAGAAGTAGATCTCCATCCTTGCAGATAATCAAAAACCTGGTCCTGAGAATCTTTCTCTAGGTGATCCTGCTCGAGCTAGTGACCCTTCTCCAGCTGCTTGATCATGCTTGGGCAGGACAGTTGGACAGGATCATCTCCAAAGGTCCCTTACAAACTCAAGCATTCTGTAGTTCTTGGAAGCGCCCTTGAAGGTTCACATGCTCCTTTGCACCTCTGGGTGCACAGAGTGGGGCAAGAGGCACAGCAGGGCGTGTGAACCAGATCTCAGGGCTTCTTCTTACAGCCCCTTTCACGGGGCAGCACCTGTGTGTCTACCCAGATCTGTTGAGAAGCACATGGCTCTTCTCCTGACAGTGGGATTTATTTCCCACCCTATCTGTTGTGAATGGGTAAGTGTGATGGTGTCTAATTCCTTATTTGCTCTTTGCCTGGATACATTTAGGGGCTGAATGGTCCACAGTGGATGTCATCTGTACTGTACTGCCCTAGGTGCAGCTCTCCAGTGCCATCCAAGATGTCTCTGAAGGGGTCTAGGACTCCTGACACTCAATTCAGATTTCTTCTCCTTTGAAGCAGAAAGAAGTTTCTTCTCCTCTTTGGTTTAGCATTTTCTTCCTAGATTCTCACATGTATTGTCTTATGGTCAATTACAAAAATCAACCTCTTAGAAAGAAAATTTGGTTCATCAGAGTTTAGAAAATGGACTTTTTTTTAGAGGAAAGATTTGGTGAACAATTAGTTTACATGCCAGGTTGTACAGCAATTCTTGAGAAAGACAACAAGATAACAGGCTGCAAAACAATATGGTCTAGAGCCAAGATGTACTGGGAGATATTCATGTAGCAGAAAACAACTTTGTAACAGAAACGAGTTTTATTTTCACACAGCAGTACAATGCATAATCTGATGCATTCTCACAAATAACTTCATCATCTTGAATATTATTTTGGATAAAGGAAATGTCAACTGAGAGAGTTTCTGCTTAGAAACAGAAAACCCCAAACCATTTCTGGATTTGGGGATTGTTTTTTTCCATTTATGAAGTGGAGATAGGCTATAAATCAGAAAAAAAAAGTATTTATAGATGATACACAGCCAACAATACCTGTTTCTACTGGCCAGTACCTCTGTGTGACTATTTCATCTTCCATAGTAACTTAGACACAAGAAAAAAACCTTTACAGTTCAGGGCACTGCTGCCCGGCCAGAGGTTTGTAATAATTCATAGACCTTTCACTTTCATTTTTCTAGTGCTGAGAAATTACATTGTGCTATTAAAATGGCTTTGTGAATTGCCTGGTAAAGTATATATATTCTATCTGCTCAAAGAGATAAATAGAGCGTTGTGGGGAGCAGGGAGTTCTTAATAGCAGATATTCTAAAGAATCCAGATGGCTTGAAACAGAACATCATTGTGTTTCCTCTCATTCATTAGTTGTTTTTGCAGGTAGGATCCCTTAAAGGATATACAGCAAGCACTATTTTTCTTCCCTGGGCAGTAGCCACAGGTTTGTCCTTTTGTGCAAATAAAGGGCAAGACAATCTTGTGAGTGGGGCATGAATCTCACATCCTCAAGTGGTTGCAAGGTCAAGTGAAGTGTTGGATTCCAGCTGCCAGATCTTTGTGTGAAAGGCTTGAGAATGTCCCAGGCAGACTCTCTGCAGCAGCAAATGGGCACAGTCTGCGGACAGTTCAGGTGAATTTGGGGTCTGGTCACTAATTAATTGGTGTCAGTTTTAACAGTTGGCCACAATGACAGCATCTGGAGTACAAGCAACCCTGATGTGGAGAGCTTGGTAGAGCTCATGGGATTTTCTGGTGCTCCTTCCTTTCCAGAGTCAGAACTCTGCTTAGTCAGAACTCTTTTTATTTTCAGAATTTATTGATTTCTCCACTTGGTTGACAAAAGCCTGGAGGAGAAAATGAGAGCTTCTACTGGGAATTTCTTTCTTAATGGTACACAATGCTTGTCTGAGTCTTTCATGAAAAAAAGCTTCCATGAAAGATAACTGGAAGAACTCAGTCTGAAGAGGTTCCTGGGAGGAGGTGATGTGTTTGTCTTGGTTTCCCTGCAATATACGAGCTTTGAGTGGTTTGCATGTATGTGATCGCAGCAAACTGTAGACTCAACACATGGGTCTCAGAAGGGAAGGGAATGTTGTAGACTCAGCAACCAGTAAGAACAGTCAGGATCAGATCATGTCAAAATTCAGCTTTTAATTGAACTTTCAGGCTATTTCCAGAAAAATATCATTACTCCCTTTCCTCAATTTAAACCACTGTACTCAAGCTAAAAGAAAAAGCTGAAAGGTAGTAGCCTGTCTGTAGCTGTCTTACTCTTCAACTGAGATACTGGACTGGGGAAAAAAAGACACCAAAAGTAAATGCCTTGGTCTTTGCGTCTTCATTAGTGAGCACCTTATATTTTCTGTGCTTCATAAGGGGGTTATAAGATGTTGGCTTGGACCTTCATAAAAAATCACAACAACAAGGCTTTTTGCAGAATGGAGAATGCAATTCACTGATGTCCACAGTATAGGCTGAGATTTGTGCATACCAATAGCCATGTGTGTTCCCAATAACAGTGTCACGCTCTTCCTGGCATCCTCGTAAACCTTCAGATCAGTCTGGAAAAATATCTTTTCATTCAGCATTCTACTTTTTTTTCTGTTCCTTTTTTTTTTAATAAACCCTAAATCTTGCCCTTGCATTTTACGGATTGATAAGTGTCCTGACACTGCAGAACCTGGGGTAGATTGTATCAACCTTCATTCCTTCCCTTGCAGGTGTAGCCTTGCAATATGTGACATGCCATTCATAATACAAGCAGGAGGGTACAATACAGAATACCAGGGTTTTGTTACTGGATGGAAAAGGAAGCTCAATTTTTAAAATGATTTTGGGAGATGGAGGGAAGAGCAGAAGTGGGTATTTATTAATTTCTGCTCCTAGTAAAATCCCATAGTTTCCAATTGATAGAAATACCTTTCTTTGGCACTCAGGCTTAGTGTCTGTCACAAGCCAGTGGAGCTACGCTGGTTCCCACAAGCAAAGCCCCAGCCCTCTGAGTGACTTATGTGCAAAATATAAATGTTGGTAAAAAGAATGTAGAATAAATATTGCTCTGTGGGTTGGAAGCATATATATAAGGCTCATTTCTCTGTTCATGTTATCTCATGTCCATAAGGAACAGCCTGATGAAGTTAACATAGTGAGACCAAGTTAAAAATATTTTGAAAGAAAGTCTGGGCTTGATTCTGGTATATTAAATTCCTGCTGATGAAATTATCCTACTCTGTGTCTTTGCAGTTGCTATATGAGTACAGGTGCCACTAGTATTTTAACAAGTACCCTAAGGCTAATTACTAAATTTTACATATTGAATCATCATAAATCAAGAGTTACACCTTTGACTTTAATGGTGCCAAACAAGTCTTAGGATGCTGTAAATGAAGGAAGACCCATGAGCAGTTCAGGTAAACAGGAAAGTGAATGGTGCTGGTTTCAACATTATTTCAATAACATTTGGGATTGGCTTTATCTAAGGGACTAGGACAGATCTTCAGTTAGACTACACTGTTCCAGTTTTACTCTCATTCCTGTGGGAAGGACAAGTTATAGAATTCAGCTATATTTTTGTTTTTCTGACTGCATACATATGATTTAAAAATACTGTGCTCTGATTTGCCTGCTGGGACAACCTTGTCTCTGGTTTATTTATTCACTTTTAATGTTTGTTTAGCCACTTTGCATATATAACTGCTACATTTGCAGTTAAATCACAATTTGCCAATTAGGGTTACAGGAAGATATCCTTTTGGATGCAGTAGTTTTTCATGCAAAGATGTGATGAAATGGTCAATTCTGAAATCCTGTGCTGGGGCGTGCTATGGTCTGGGAGATCTGGAAAATAATTTTATTTCCATAACATGCAGAAGAACATCCCACAACAACATCCATCATTAAGAAAAGAATTTAAGTAACTATTTTGCTGGGATGTAGTACTACATATCAGGTGTAGAAAAATTACCTATGACGACTTCTTCTAGATTAAATAGTACTATTCCTACATTGACCTGTATCTTTCAGACAATTCAATTATTTTTTTTTAGATATTTAGATATGGCACCTTTTGTAACAGAATTGAAAACTTGAAAAAGCTGGGTTTTACCAGTGATTACTTTTAATTACTTTGCTCACTTTTTTGGTGGTATTTTTATTGACTAATAAATATATGAAAAGGAAAAGGAAATCTCTGCAGGAACTGTGTGCAGAAAAGCATTCTGAAAGGTAAGAGAG
This sequence comes from Neopelma chrysocephalum, assembly GCF_003984885.1. Lineage (NCBI taxonomy): Eukaryota > Metazoa > Chordata > Aves > Passeriformes > Pipridae > Neopelma > Neopelma chrysocephalum. The sequence continues at coordinate 1,829,380 of NW_020897804.1, read as the reverse complement.
GGCTTTGTGGTCCCTGTGAAATGATTTGCAGTTTTTACAAAATCTTCACAATTTATACTTGAAGCCATTGTGACTTCTGTGAGTGCTGGGTCATGGCCAGTTTTCCATGGCTGGCAGGTCAAGTGTCTCAAGAATTCAGTATTGTGCATTTTGCTTTGAAAGAATCAGCTCAAGTGCAGCCATGAGCGGTTACTGCTCTGCTCGTTGTGATAGGTCGTGGTTGTTCAATTGGGAATCTGGAAAGAAATTTAATAATTTCAATACAATCCCTTGGACTGTTGTTTATGTCATATATTCCATCCCAGACAACCTCTGTGAGTATCACATAAGAAACAAAACTCTGAAATACCCCCTCATTTCCTTAGGCTTACTCCCCAGGCCACAGCTGAAGCACAGGAGTGTGATGATGGGAATTTCGTGACTGACAACTGTATCATTAAAAGCTCCAAATTAATCACTGGGTATCACTATACCTGAACTAGTCTTGCTTGTTTAAAAAATTGATTAAACCCATCTTTAGGCAGAATATCTACTGCAAAAGAAAAATGTGAAAGGAAATTGATTTTGATTCCTGTAACATTAAAAAGTGATGATCATTTCTTTCCCTCCTACTTGTATGTAAACAAACCTGAGCTATAAGATCAGTAACAAAATTATTCTGCTTTGAGCTGCTAGCATTCACCCAAACAGAGCTTATAAGGCAAGCACTCTTGACCTGTTTTCTGTGGTTTGCTAGGTTTTCAAGAATGAAAGACAGGAGCCAGAGTGGCTGCACCAAAAAGCTCATGGAAAGCAATAAGTGATCTCAATCTGCTATGTGCAGCGGAGAATCAGCTGTGAACAACTTTAAGGCACCCTAGTCTCCAAGCTATGCATGATTTATGGGGGTATCTAACCCTAAGAGCAATGCGGGCAGACCACTGCAGTGATTAAATCCTATTTGAATGTTTTGTTAGGATAGTTTCTGACAGGACAAAGGGCTTCTTATTCCCTTGCGACAACATCTCACACACAGCCTTCCTCCCTTGGCTTTCTCTGTACTAATCACCCCTAAAAGCTAAATAACAGAGGTTTCTGAAAAAGCCTGCAGGAGGAGTCCTAAGGCAAATGGTTAATGCCTGATCTCCCAGACATAGGGCTAATTAACTGAATCTTTGAAACATCATGATGGGGATTTTCTGCATGCAGGTATTATCAATTATCCCATGAATTCAAGAGCTGCAATTCCTGGTAATTAACACCACGTATTCATTGCTTAGGACAGGACTGTACAAGGGGAAATAGCTGCTGCAAACGTGAAATTCTCAAGTTAAATTGTACCTTTGAATAAAAGAGGTCCATAGATCGAGGATCAACACAAAGAAGTGAGACATGCTCTGTGCATGATACACAGAGATAGCAATTGATAAGGATGTAGGGACTAAACCAGACAGATACATTACACTTACAGTACACTGGCATTTGCACACTTCTGCACGTGCAGTGCCATCATACACATCTTCCGTCTTGGAGGATGTAGGCAATTACCAGTTATGAGCTGCCAGTTTCACAGATGATGGGGGAAAGCTGTTATCCCTGCATCCTCCTAAATTTTAGTTTAACTCAATCAAAGTGAGGACAGATACTGCTGAAGGCAGCCAGAGCTGGGAAATGACAGGTTAGCTGTGCTTGTGTGCAGCCAACAGCTAACACACATCCTCAACCATGGAGCACTGGACGGTCAGATTAATTCTGGGACTCAATTTTAAGACCTAGGTAGCTTAAAATGGAATATTTGAGTGTGTGGCTAAGACATATTAATGCTAGCTTGATGCCAGTCTGGTTAC
>NW_020897804.1:1775054-1822554 GCF_003984885.1 Neopelma chrysocephalum | reverse complement strand
GCAACTGATTAACTAGCTGGACTCAAGGTGCTGTGTGTGCACATAGATTTTTTTTCCTTTGGTAAAAGGATTCAAAGAGGAAATAATTTATTGGTGCACTTTGCTCAGTGTTTGTCATTGAAAGGATGCCAAGTGTGTACAGCACCATGAAAAAAGGGGAAAAGTAAAAGATATGGAATGTATTATTTAAAATATCACCAGCATAAACAGTGTAGGATTACTGCTGGAATCCCATTATGGCTGTAGGGATACAGAAACGCTTCCATTACGATTATCATTGAGAAGTTTATAACTCAGCCACTGAGATTTTTATTTTTTAAGGGAATGTAATGTTTGTGTAATGCGCTGTACTGACACTCTGGAAACTGGAGATCTCTTGTTTGCTGTCAGAACAGATACAATGAGACATACAGGAAATGTGGCCCCCAGTTTACCCAGTGACAGTCCTGCCATCAGCAGGTCCTTCAATATGTGATTCATCAGGCTTTTTTTTGGTCATTGATATCCCTATTGGTTGCTCTCAGGGAAAATGAAGTAGGGATAAAACAGATCGAAACTAGAAAGTTATTCAATATAGACCATAGGCATGATTGTTAGGTTTCTCCATTTTTTCCAGAACGAAGAATGGCACCATAAACCTCATGTTTAAGCAAAGTTACTATACTTGATCACAGGATTGAGAAAAAAAAGGAGTTTTCCTTCCTGAGGCTGAGCTGCTATCTCTTGGGATCACTCCAAAGTGATGATTGGATCAGTCTGTGTGCTACTGTGTGCCCCTGAACGATGCCGAGTGTTAGAGACCGAGTGTTTCTGAAAATGGGGTATGCAACTACTTCAAGTACAAAATTGGAGGCTAACTGGGACAGTGTAACATATCTGCAGGCTGCCCAGTACAATGAAACTCAGCTATGAATTCTCCACATCTGCTACTTTCACTGGGGAAAACCAAATCAGTCCACCACCCCTTGATACAGCCAGCATTAACTTGGTGTGGATGTAACAATGATATAGATACTGTACCTGTACAGCCACGTGGCTTCTCTCCCATCATGTGGTTGAGAATGGCACAAATTAGGTGGGGCTTGGATCCACAATTATATATCCACTAGATTCATGATGCTGCATCAGGAATGGAAATACAGACAGAAAAGGAGAGAAGGTCTAATGAATGTGTAGACTTAGCTTGTCCCACCTACTGGTACATCTCCAAAAAGTAGCATTTCCTCACCTAGACTAGCTTAAAAACCCAGGCAGGAGAGAAGTGCAGAGGGAAGAGACTGGCAAGAGAAGAAAGCCAGAGTGAAAAGGAGCGCTAACTAAGGTATTGAGTGATGAGTGTATAGTAGTCTGGCCTGTGTGGATGACTTATCCTGCCCTGGGATCTCCATAAAATATGTGAACACAGCTTCCATCCACGAGTAAAGGACTTGAAATCACCTGAAACTGGTAATGACCTTGTTGGAATATGGGACTGATGGTGAGGAACAGAAGACAAGAACTTCTACAGATTGCATGTCCAAAAAGCAGCTGGACTGAGGTAATAAGCCAGAGTGTCTCACAGTCATGGTAAGTTAATATGAAAGTCTAGTGTAATTCTGATTCTTACAGGAGTGGAGTTAAATAGATTTCTGTTATTTCTGAAATGTATTTCTTAAACTACCAGTACTTTTTTTTATTCTTCAACTCATAAGAAAGACTTGTGAGAAACCAAAAACAGAGGTGGAAAGGGGAGGGAAACAGATTGTTAACACTGGACCAGCCCATTGGAAGGAACTTCATGAGTTAAAGTTTGGTAATGTATGCACGTGGAAATTTCTTTCCTGCTTTCAGGATCTGAAGTTAGCCATCAAAAGGTCTGTTTGAGCAGATGAAGGCACAGACTGGGTCAGAGTAGGACCTGAAAGACTACTGAGCTCTTATGGACTAAATGTAGTTGTGTTGTAAGTAGACCTTTCCTTTAATGTTTGTGTATGGAAAATCTGCTGTGCATGGGGTGGAGGGGTGTTATTTTAGATTTATATCTGATATAATTTAAACTAGAATTCATTTCTCTCCAGAGTCTGGCACTTCTGACCTAGATTCTATGTGCTGAGATCTACAGAAAGTGATAGTGCATGAGTCTTGCCTTCCAGAAGGGGTGTTATTGGGTAAGAGTATTTTAGGATGTTGGAATGGTTATTCTTTAGTGCTAGATTTATTCTGTTGTCTGCATTTCATGTAACAAATGGCTACTCCTTTAAACCGATCTTGACATTGAGAAGAAAATAGTCCAGATTTTTCTTTGTTTGTAGGATTGTAACATAAACATCCGCAGCTGTCAATGATCAGGAAAGTGCCTGGCAATCTGTATTCACTACAACTGGCACATCAGTTTGTACTCAGTAATTCCTGAGCACTCTTCACTTTGTTTTATAAAGGTAGAGGAATCTCCAAAAAAACGCATACCTAGAGAATATATATATTTTTAACAAAAACTAAATCTGCTAAACCTTCCAATTGAGAAGTGATGAAAACCCAGCTTGGTATCTTAAACAAGTCAGATAACCAAAAAAACTGTAGAGACTTTTAACACCTTATTAGTTGCATTAAGAATTGTTACTGCAATTGATGTTACCGGGATATGTGATGTATTCACGTAATGAACTGCTTTTCAGCCATCCTGAGATGTCGCATATGTCAGTCTGGAGGCTGTGATTCTCCAAACAGATAGGAGTAATGAAGGTGTGTCTAGCACTAACTGAGCATGGAGTGCATTTTAAAAAATGAAAACAATAATCATGCTAAATAGGACTGTTGCTTGAAGCCATTAGTATCTATCAGATGAGCTGTAAAGGCACTGACAGAAATAGTTTAATATATTGTCAAGGGCGGTTTTTAAGTGTTTCAACCCTATAGTGTCTGAGAGGCTTCAAAAGGCTGGCTGAGCCTTTTATCACTCTCATGGGGTCCAGTCCTTTCTCAGGGACAGCAAACTTTACGATATGGGAATGCCACACAAACAGCTCTGAATGTGTTGAGAACTTAGTTGTTCCAACTCCAAGGGGTTGAACAGATCTTCCATGTTTTCCACGCACATCCTGCATAGACCATACAGCCCTGTGCCTTCTATGCCTGTGTGCATGGGGTGACAGCTCTGCCTGTCTGCTGTGAGATACCTTAGCTAAAGGGGGAAAAGAGCAGAGAAAACATGGAAATAGCATTGCAGGGAAAACTGGAAGATATTCCTCAGTGCTGAGGACAGCTTCTAACAGCACTGAGAACTACCTCCTCCCTTCAGAATGTGACAATTTATGCCTACATTCTCCCTGGTTTTCCATAAGAGGTGGGTAATTAAATTTACCAGCAGCAAGGAGCTATGTTAAAGAATATGCACTTCATTGTTGCAAGGAAGATTTGCATGGGAATTTATTTTATAGTCACACTGCTAAAAATCACTATTTCAAGTGTTGATACTGAGCTGGAATGAATGCACTGAAGAGGCACATACATCCAAGGAAGCATTCCAACCATGAATATTAATAAGTCTGAGCTAAGATCCTGTCTGACAGATGACCAGCTCCATGCCATCCATTGCACTGCAACATGTTCTTGAGCCTCAATTTGTCAGCAATAAAAGTCAGCTTGCCTAAACCTTCTGTTAGGATAACTTGCAGCATTGTATGCACCAGGTGTGTGATAGCACAGCTACTGAAAATCACAATGCTACACTGTGGATCAGTTTTGGTGTGTGGCTCCCCAACTGCTTCCCATTCATCAAATGACTCTCCAAAAGCATCTGGTGCAGTGTAGTGTGTATGGACCCTGCATGGTGTTAGATGGTAAAAATATTATTTTTGCAGGCTATGCTGCTTCCACCTGTGAGGAAGTTGTAGCAAGGTGGAGGTTGGTCTCTTCTCCCAGGTAACAAGTGATAGGACAAAAGGAAATGGCCTCAAGTTGCAGTAGAGAAGGTTTAGCTTGGGTATTAGGAAAAATTTCTTCATGGAAATGGTGGTCAAACAGTGGAACAGGCTGCATAGGGGAAACAGTGGAATTGCTATCCCTGGAAGTGCTCAAAAAATATGTAGATAACGGCGTTTAGATGTGGGTTTAGTGGTGAGTTTGGCAGTGCTGGGCTAATGGTTGGACTGGATGATCCTGGTGGTCTTTCCCAACCTAAAAAATTCTAAGATTCTAATATTGTATACTTTTTGATGATTGTAGAGACAAGATCTTGGCAAGGACAGAGATATTTGGTAGTATAGTGTCCTGTAGGGTTTAATCATCACAACACAAATGGCACGAGTGCTTTAGAGTCACAAAGATTGACACCTTTCAAGGCTAAAAGAGGGCAGGGATATGTCTGATCACTGGTGTGAATGCCAAGCTGGGGCCCTGGCTGGAAGAACTGGAGAAGAGCTGCTTAGATCAGATCAGCAGCTGCGAAAGAAAGCACCAGCAACAAAGTAAAGAGGAGGGATTAGTGAAGGACTTTTGGAGGAGGGATAGCTAGAATAAAAAGCCCATCAAATACATTTTAAGTGTTAGTCCGTTATACTTGCATTACATTTAAATGGTTAAATACACAGGGATTATAGGGTGTTGTGCCAGGGAATGAAATATTAATGGAACTAAAAGCCTGCTGGGCTCAAAGGAGTCTCTGACTAGGGTCTGATGGGACCAGCTGACCAGAAGCCCTTAAAGGGCATTTTAAAACTCAGTCCAACGCAGAGGTTGGGTTAAACACATTGTGGAAGCATTTCTGAAGGGAAAACAGTATGCAGATTGGCTCTCAAATGAGTGAGAGCAGAGGAATATTACTACTATATTTATTCCAACCTTTATATGATTGTACACTAATGTATACACATTGTTAGTATTTATTTGTATTGCAGTAGCCAATAGCTACTGCTGACATGCACTAGGTTCCTATTTTGCCACTACATAAGCCTATAATTAAAAAAAAAGTCCTGCTTTATAGAGTTTATATGGTCTCAGCAGATGATTTATAAATATATTGTCGCCATCAGTTCTTTCTAGTTCTTCAGTATGGCTGTAAGCACTTACAGAAACGTCCATGAAGAAAAGAAATAAGTCTTAGTACAAGCTGGCATTCATCCATGAAGATTTAGATACCTAATTTATAAACATTTAGTAAATATGAATTAATCTTGACATCCTGGATTTTGTGCTGAATTAAATAATCATACTTATAGTCTATAATGCACTTGGACAATAGGTAAATTAGTCCTTCATTAAAAAATCATGAAGGAAAATGCATAATCTGCAGCAATGCCCAGAGGAAAAATTACAGTTATTTAAAATAAAAACACTATTGTTAGCAAATTTGTGAAGGTTGTTTTTTAGTTTGGTTTCTGGGTTTTTTGTCATTGGTTTTGGGTTTTTTTAACAGTACTATAGATCTTCTTATGTGTTGTCTCTATCATGAGACTTCCAGCTGGAAGTATTAACTAAATATCCAAGGTTTAATTGGAAATCTGAAGTAGAAAAACTGTAAATCTCCTTTCAGTCATTTGTCTCTTCACTGCCTACTTTTCAGCAGCAGACAAAACAGTATGTGCTTTTACATCTGATTAATGCTAACGAAAGCTGTGATTAAAACATCCTTGAATTCTTTTGTCATACAGCACAATTTAAAATTGTGAATTATCCTTCAAAACAGCACAAGTGGTGCAATTGCACATTAGCATAACAGCAAACCTTATTTACACAAGCACAAATGTTGTGTAAATTGGCCTTTAAGTGGGTTTTAAATGGCAATCACTTGGTAGGTGTTTTCAGAACTGCTAAATAAAAAAAAATAGCTATAGTGCAATATTTTACAAATGAATACTTTTAATGGGCCTATTTTCAATTGAATTGACTATGAGAACAATGAAGGCAGAAAATGACAACAGTTATTTAATCTGGGATGCTATATAAATACTGGAACATTTTTAAATTGTTCAGCATCTTGTAGCAGAAAGTATTTGTGAAAGTCAAGTGGTTATTAAGCTTATGAACTCCCTGCTTTGCCTTTCTATCATGTGAAGCTGCAAGCTTGGGGACATACACAGATAAGGGGCAAGAGAAATTCAGACCAAGAGTGTCTGTTTTTATGATTTTCACAAAGCAGATACAGGACTGGTTTATTACTCCTCATGGTGAGAAATTGCTCTCAACAGTTTCGGGGGGAAAGGGCTCCAAATCAGAAATAATCTCCATAATCCAAAGGGAAATGGTCAGCAACCAGTACAACAAGTCTGTGGGGCTGTGTGGGACCCACCCAAGAGTACTGAGGGAGCTGGTGGAATTGCTCACTGAGCCACACTCCATCTTTTACCAGCAGTCCTGTCTTAGTGGGGAGGTCCCAGGTGACTGGAGTTTGGCCAATGTGACACCCATCTGCACGAAGAGCCAGAAGGAGGATCTGGGGAACTTACAGACCTGTCAGTCTGACCTCAGTTTCAGGGAAGGTCATGGAGCAGATTCCCACCAGAGCCATCAAATGCCTGTACAGGACAACCAGGGGATCAGGCCCAGCCAGCATCAGTTTATGAAAGGTGGGTCCTGCTTGACCAACTTGATCTCCTTCTATAACAGGGTGACCTGCTTAGTGGATGAGGGAAGGGCTGTGGATTTTGTCTGTCTGGACTTCAGTAAAGCCTTTGACACCATTTCCCACAACATTCTCCTGGAGGAACTGGCAGCTCATGGCTTGGATGGGTGCACTGTTCACTGGGCAAAAACTGTCTGGGTGGCCGGGCCCAGAGAGCGGTGGGGAATGGAGTTACATCCAGTTGGTGGCCAGTCACCGGTGGTGTCCCTCAGGGATCAGCATAGGGGCTGTTTCTGTTTAATATCCTTATCAATGATCTGGATGGGGGGATCGAGGGCAGTCAGTTTGCAGGGAAGTTGCTGGTGGAGCCCTGTTGGAGGGCAGGAGGACTCTGAAGAGGGATCTGGACAGGCTGGATCAATAGACCGAGGCCAATGGAATGAGGTTCAACAAGACCAAGTGTTGGATCCTGCCCTTGGGTCACAACAACCCCCTGCAGTGCTACAGGCTGGGGGCAGAGTGGCTGGAAAGCTGCCCAGTGGAGGACTTGGGGGTCAACAGAAGCTGAACATAAGCCAGCATGTGCCAAGGTGGCCAAGAAGGCCAGTGGCATCCTGGCTTGGATAAGCAGTATTGTGGCCAGGGGGACCAGGGCAGTGATTGTCCCCCCGTACTCAGCACTGGTGAGGCCACATCTCAAATCGTGGGTTCAGTTTCAGGACCTTCATGACAAGAAGGACATTTTGGTGTTGGAGAGAGTGCGGTGAAGGGAAATGAAGCTGGTGATGAGTCTGGAGGACAAGTCTGATGAGGAACAGCTGAGGGAGATGGGTGTGTTTAGCCTGGAGAAAAGGAGGCTCAGGGGAGACCTTATTGCTCTCTACAACTACCGGAAAGGAGGTTGTAGTGAGCTGAGGGTCATTCTCTTCTCTCAAGTAAAAAGTGATGGGATGACAGGAAGCAACCTCAAGTAGCACCAGGGGAAGTTTAGATTACATATTAGGAAAAATGTCTTCACTGAAGAAATGTGAAATGAAAAGCATTAGAATAGGCTGCCCAGGGAAGCGGTGGAGTCTGTATTTCTGGAGGGATTTAAAAGACATGTAGATATTGTGCTTGGTACATGTGTGTCCCTTGGATGTACAGGCAGAATTTCTCCTGGGTCAGAATGGGGCCTAGCTGGCTCAGAACTGAGATTTTTTTTTCCCTTTAATTTAGAACTGAATTCTGTAAATAAATGCTGATTAGCTATGTCGTGTTGAAGTGTGCTCCTCTGGGGGCTGAAGAAGTTCACAACAAAGAGCGTGGGCAAGCAGCTCAGGATGGAGAGCTCTGTTGGTGGGGCAGTGGTCAGCACTGGATGCAGTCCTGTGGTATCTGAAACAGAAAATTGAAATTGAATCCATTTGCACTTTGAATTCAGCTGGGTAAGGAAATCTTCCAACATTACTATCAAATATCTAATATCAGATGTAAGGAGTGGGATGACGAAACAAGATCATTTTAACAGAGGAGATGTAATTTTCGCTTCTTTTTCAAACAGCAATTATTCTGTCCGTGTACTCTGGATCAGCCATTGGAATTACATAAGCCTAGAACTTGCGTGAAATCAGAAACATGATTGTCTCAGACTTCATTCTCGGCATCGTATGAGCAGGCAGCTTGCAATCAGCCCTGGTATACAAAGCCTGTTTACCAGAGTGATGTTTAGAGGTTTTATGCTGTTGTATTCAAGCTAATATTTCAACTGATTCTGATCTGCTTGGATTCATATCCCCGGTGGTTTCTCACAGATGAAGGATTTGAATGAATCAGGCATTAATCAGTCCCTGATAAGATTTGGTGATGTTTGTCCTATGTTTGGCATTATGCCTCCTTTTTGTTTGTAATATATGCTTTTATACTCACTTGTTTCTACTTTTTAATTCTATTTATAGCCTTCACTTTGTCTTCTGTTTCTCCCTTAGTGACATCAAAGACTTCCTCAAGTAGTTATTTAGATTCATTTAATCTTGGGATATAGGCACATGCTGGGGGACCCCTGGTGGCCTAGTGGTTAGCATGCAGGACTCTCACCTCTGCAACCCAGGTTCGAATCCAGCCAGTTCCCCCGGGCAGATGGAGCCCGTTAGCCCTGTAAGGCCATCCATCTATGAGAAGGTCACTCTAAACAAACCTACGTCCTGAGGACCTCACTGCCATTGTCCAAGCTTGCTTGGCCCCGGCACATGAACCTTAGGATTAAAGGGTGGGCTCAGTTCAGCGCAGGCTGTGTCTCACCTAAAAAATCCATTGCGCAGGCTGGAAAGGTAAAAGACCTTTCCCCAAATCTTCGTTCGCGAAGACTGGCCATTATAGGCACATGCTAATTTCTGATGTAGTGGTTTCAGACTTACTGTCCTTCAGCTGATCTGTTCTCCGTCTGCTCCAAGAAGTTTTCACTTGGAATGCAAGTGCTCGTACAGAACTTCACTCACTGCAAAGTGAGGCCTCACAGACCACCTTTATTCTACTGGTATCTTTATGGCTGTAATACTCATTTGGCCTTCATTATCCTGTGCCACTTTGTGTTCATTCTAGTCTCAACTTGTCTAAATTTTAAACATGTTATTTTGGACATGTTCACAATTGCTAGGTTAAAAAAGGCTCAGCCGTAGCAAAACAATGGTTTTTGTAATTACAGAGTGGAAAACAGGTTGCTCTGAATTAAAGTAATTATTTTGTTAGATGTAAAATGAGATAAAGGGGTAAAGTGATGGTACTTTTGCTTAGAGTTCTGGGAAACAAAGCTGGAAGCTGTAGCATAGCTTCAGTTTCTCAGTAGTGCAGAATAAAGTCCATGCAGGTACCATGTGGACTACTAGTCTAGTCTGGAGAGAACTGGTCAATTACTGGCAGCTCAAATTTGTGTTTTCCTTTGGGAATCTGCACATCTTGAATGTGTTTCCTTAGGCTGTTAACACAAAGGAGACTGCTTTGGGGTAGCGTGGGAAGGATCTTCTGATCCTGTGTTGAAGATGCTCTCCTGTTCGAGTATGGCTAATTTGTGAAATTTCAGTTAATACCACCATTTTTATATGTAGTAAGGGATCTTTAACTTGTGTGGATTTGATATTTGAATCATCCAGCTTCCATGGAATTGAACTTGTTTGGGTTGGTGATCTTATCAATTTGATCGTATCATTACAATAACCAGATCTCTGCTGTCACTCAAATTGCAAGTGTTTTTATGACCCATACCCAACTTTGTCCATCCAGTCTAAGGGTGGAATTTGCTCCTTTTGTGCTGTCCATACTTTTCTGCCTGGCTCGAAAGAAACTCAGACTCCGGGAAATCACCTGGTTTGAACCCAGGGAAAGAGAAAGGAGGACAAAAAAGCACCAATGGCAAATAAAACAGTAATACCCTAATCTACCAAGCAAATACAGAAAAAGGAAGAACCCCAAGTATTTTCTTGTAATACATACAATTCTGTTTTGAAAAGTAACTGGCTTGAAATGTAGCTGTCCTCCATGACTTCCAGGCCAAATGTGTAGAATATACAAATCAAAATATGACTTTTCTAACTTCAGAGATGTTTACTGCACTATGGAACTCAAATCCGTGCTTTCAGCTCTTTTTCATGCTCAAATACCTCAGCAAGGAAGACGACACAGTCTGATCACTCACTATTTTGGTGGTGACACGGAAGTCAGACAGAATTCAGCTGGATGTTTTGCATCTTCAGTGATCCTGCCATGCTAACAAGGGTAGCAGGTCATTTGGACTGTGTGTTGAAACCTGTTCTCTCCCTGACAAAGATGTGTGAGTGTGAGTTGGTCACAAGTCTATCCACATTTGATGTCAACTGTATTCCTTGCACTGCTTAGCAGCAAAATAAATGCTGCACATCCCAGGCCCCCTGTCATTCAAGAGAGTGGGTGAAACATCTTGCCTTTCTCATACAGGTTAAGTTCATCATCAGTCGTTGCTATAAATTCAGCAAGGGAATCGCACTGATTTTGCACTGAGTTGGACTAGACAGCAGGAGCTAAAAAGAGGGATGCACCTGTGGTTGCTGTCACACAAATGTTTGATAGTGCTCTAACCAACAGAAGTAGGTCCCTTTGGCTTATGGTTTTCGATACCTGCATATGCACATGCCAAACCCCACCCGGATGCTGCTTGCAGCAAGCTTGACCTCCAAAAGCAAGGAGAGGGGATCCTCTCTAAGGCATATCGAAGTCAACAAGTCATATAGTCTTTATCATAAACTGTCATAAATAACTGTGCCTTCTGAAATCCTTTAGATTCCCTTCTCTGACTTTACCCAATAGAAGGCTATTCCCAAATCTCAGGCCTCTGATGGTAAATTTCTTCTAATTTTCAGTCTAAATTTATAGCCAATTTGAAGTGTGTTATTTGAATATTATTTATTCATGTGCATTTGCTGTTGTGCCAACCTTACCCTTTAGCCTAAATAGATTTTTTACCTGCTGGAGAAGATGCTCCTTTTGATATATTTATAGGGAGAACTATATCACATATCTGCCTTCATTTTGCTAGGCTAAGCAAAACTCTCTTAGAAAGAAAGGCCTCCATTTCTCAAGACACCTTCATAACTTTTATCTGCCTCAGTTCAGTGTGAACTCATCTTTCCTGTATGTGGTTTTAGGAATAATATTCCTTTCTTTATTGTAAAGTCTGGTGCTGGGTCCATACATCCAGCATTTTCTTAGTTCTGCTTAAAAATACATTGTCTGATGCAGTCTAGAATCAAATTTACTTTGATTAGGAAATCATAAGAGCTGGCGTGGACACTTGCACTGTCAATCACGCTGGGACTAATTTTCCTTCAAGTTCTTTCTGCTTCTACCTTGATTCCATCAGAGGATTTTCCTTTTTGTAGTAGAAATTCTGGATCACAGCAGTGCATTCTGGATAGTTTCAGGCAGACCTCTTTATGCTATTCCAGACCTTCTCAATTTGAATAGTTTTCCCAACTTTGTGTTACCGGCAATTTTTTTGCCTTATGGGCCAAGTCTGTGAATGACACCGAAGGCACAATAAAGGACCTGAATATTTATGCTTAGATGTTGCAGTACCTAATAGGTTAGGTTTCCAGCCCTCAGTGGATAGTCTAGATCTTGGACAGGACCTGTAATTTCCTGGAACAAGGCATAGGGAGATCATGGGTGCCTCAAAATTTGCTCTTGAAAGGTCCCACGCAGATTAAGAAGCACCAAGTATAAGCAGAGATTCAGTGTTGCAGGTGCTTTTTTTCACCGAGCCTCCAAATGCCATGGAAGGTAAGGCAGATGGCTTAATTAGAAGTGCAGATTTCTGCTGAGCCCACAGGTTACTAGGGGTAAGCAGCTGTAAAATGTGTGGTGAAAAGACAGGTTGCAGTGTTGGACGTGGATGCTCTAAGTTGTCTTCCCAGTCTTTTATCAGCAGCCTTTTGGAGCTGGCTTGAAAATAGTAAATAAATAAATGTGGTCCCAAGGCCAAAGCAAAAATTCTATGTCCCTGCATTTACTGGGAATGAACTTCAGTCTGTTCTTCTGCTGACCCAAACATCACCAAGTACCTTCTGCCAAGAGTCCTCAGCAGAGTACCAGCAAGCTGACCAAACTCTGGGGTTTGAAAAGAAGATTAATACTATTGCTAATAACAATCATAATAATAGTAGTAGTAATAGATCCTTGAAAGAAGAAGTACAATCTGATTTGCTCAGTTTTTTAACTCTCTCCTTAGTGAAATCTCCTGTGCTTTTCCTCCAAACTCACCCCAGTGAAAAGATCATGAGTTCAGTCTTCCAGCAAAGCAGCTCATCCACGCTTAAGCTCACGTAGACAGCAATCTCACTTTACAACTGAGGTTAATCGGTCATGGCTGATGAGCTTTGTTTAATGAAAGGCCATTTATATAGTGCCCTTTGGATAAAGGCCCTGCATTTTAGCATTCAAGAGAAGGTAAATGGAGGAAATAAAGAGACACAAGAGGGGTTAATACCAAGGGGCTTGTTTTTCTGCTGCTGTTTTCACAAATAAGTACTATAAAAATGAAGATTTGCTTCTGGAGGATTTATTATTACTAACTTTACTGCATGTGCTTACTTTCTCAGATCCCAGGTGTGAAAATGGACTTCCAAGCATTGCCCAGAAGCTTGCAGCCATCTGCATTTAATCTGTGCAGTAGCGGCTGGTTGAGATGAATGTATTAAAAATTAACTGTCTGGTTTGTGCATCTCCAATCTGAACCCATCTCTAAAATTCCCAGTGTTGTTCCACTGCTTTATCCTCTGAAATAATGTAAGGTCAGGGTGTTAATCACTCATTTTTACTGTGCAGCTAATGCAGCTTTTAAATTTTAGCCCTGTTTGTTTTTCCTGTTATGCTGAAAGCAATATAAAAATAATTAAAAAGAAACTTTGCTTCCACTGTTCTGCGCTGGTACCCACTGCTACCTGGTAGACCTTTAAAGTGTCGATTCTGCATGACTAATTGATTGCTTCAGCTGGGGTTAATTAATTAATTAGTAGCAGAGCTGCATTAAAGATTGGAGGCATTCAGAACTCCCATAATGGACGGGAGCTTTATTAGTACATAAAATGAGTGTTTAAAATCCACACAGCAACTAATATGCTCTTGAGGCTTTCATTAAACAAACCTATAAAATTACTTGCTTCATTATGTATTTTAGTTACTTTCTTCACATTGTACGGTATCTCTTCACCTTTTTCTTTTGCCAGCCAGTTTTAAGTGCCTATTTGAAATCAATTTCTCTAATAATGGGCTTAATGAGCTCATCAATTAAGGCTGCCATAATGGAATGTAACTGTGTGGTTTCAGTTATCAGTTAAACTCTGGAACTAATTTCCATGCTTCATCTATCAAAAATGATTGGCTAATATTGTTTAGCTTCTGCTTTAGGACGATAGGGAGACCTCGGGCCCTTCTTCACTAATGTCCGAAGGGCTGAATTTCTTCTTGGAGGAGCAGAAAGGGAGGGAGGCGAGGTGGGATAGAAAGAACAATGAATGGAGAGATTTGGGCCTCTATCTGGATCTGGAGTTAGTGTGATCCTGTATTTCAATGCCAGCATGGTAATTAGTAGTAATGGATTACATTTTCAGACGTATTAGATAAAATGATCGTTCCACATGAAAAATCCCATTATGAGTTTCTTACCTCTTGCTCCCTCTGTCTCTCTCCTGCTTTTGCTTGCTCTCTCCATTTTAATAACCACTGCCCTTTCCTGTGACCCCTTTAAATAATGGTATAAATGGTCAATAGACCTAAACATATAAATATTTCCTTAAAAGAATGTCCTCACATTTATAGCAGCCAAACGTGAATTTTGGGAAATGCTTTCTCTGTACAGGAAAGAATAAATACCTCACCAAACACAAACATCTATCAAGCCAAGAAAATCTCCAGAGTAAATGGACTGTAAAATTTTTTTTAAAGAAATATTGTTAAAAAGCAGAAATCCCCCAGAAAATCACAGGTTTTAATTAATTAATTAATTAATTAATTAATTAATTAATTAATACTAGGAATATTTATCTGTTCTTGCTGTTAAGATTAGGTGTGTTCAGGTTAGCACATGATACAATTTCTAGCTGCTGGTGGGATTTTACTGATTTTCTTATATAACTGAAACTTTCCAGGTTAACAGTAACAAAATTTGGGTCACAACCCAGATGTTGACTGAAATGTTGAAAATTCCAGCTGTCAGACAGTTTGTGTGACCTCTGTTGTGGCTGTATTTATTTCTCTTACGATGGCATCTAGGCATTTTCCAGGCCTTTGTAAGTGATGAAGGAAGAAGACATTTTAGAGGGAGAAAGGCAGGCTGGAGGTGGGCAGGAGGGGAGCAGCAGGGATTTTTTTCATACAGGCCCTTTAGATTCAGTGCAATAGGACCACTCTTCAAGTAAGTGACTTGAAACCAATGGCACTATGCAAGGAAGAAGATTGCAATTCAATGTCAAAGCCTGGCTGCTACTTTTGTTTTTAGGACATGAAAATTCAAAGTTGGTGGAATATTATCCAGTAAAACTCAAAACTGGAGAAGTGTATGAATACCACAAATGCCATCCCAGAAATGCCTCAACTGAGAATTATTCCTCAAGCTTTGCTTTAGAGAGCCCAGGAGGGGCGATGACTTTCAGCAGGTTATCAGCAAACCAAAGGGGGTCTTGAAGGGACAGTGGGATTTTGTGAAGGTCTCCTTTTCTAAGGGAGTGATTAGTCAGGGCTGTTGCTCTGAGACTGATTTTGTAATTGATTGTGCATTAATTTTCTGGCTCTGATCTTGCACCAGCGCTTACAGTTGACTTATGTGAACTGGGTGTGTTACTTTTATCAAGTAAACTTTCCTCTCATGGATAAAATTAATACTGCAAGATTCTTCTCGTGGAATAGCAGGAATTGTGGTAAAGCAAATAAAACTGGTTTGCAAACTTCTTTGTAACAACCATGTTTAAATAATCAAGCTGTACAGTATGAGAGCAAGCTCTGTCATACAGTTAGAAAGCATTTATTTTTCTAATAAACAAGATTACTGAATAATTTAAAGACAGTCTTTAGTACAATAATTTCATCTGTTTTGTATGGGTTTTTTTCCGGTTACATTTTATAGGCAACTATAGAAATAGGAAGTTGACAAATAAAATTTCAAGCAAACAAGCTGCTGTTCATAAGTTTTCCAAGAAAAATGTAAGGAAGTACTAGTGAAGGTTGAACATAACTGAAGATTTATCGCTCTTCACTTTCAGTTTGGGATGACAAAGCTTAGAAAGCCCAAAACTTCTCAAGATACTTAAAAACTAAAGCAGGAATCCTTTAGTTATATGTTAGATATCATAGAGAAACTAAGAAGCTTAAGCTCAATTTTCTTTTCCAATTGAGATGATTTTAATGTCACCGATGTGATGTAGCTGTAACACCTGTAAAGTAAACGTTATTCTAATGCTGCAATTTATAAAATCACAAAGAGAAATGCCACCGATAGATAGACATAGAGTTGTACAGTTAAATCCTATGCTCTGAACTCTGATTCGCCTCCGAATTCTTTTGCAGACTCCCTGATCATTAGTCTTTTAAAATCTCCCACTGGTTAGAGAGGATGGGGAGAGAGATGGTCAGATGTAGCTCCCACTTTGTCTGCCATTGATCTGTAATGCTCTCAGGAGCATTTTTCTATCTCCTTGGTTTTACTTTCACAAGCAGTCTATCAGGGTCTGAAACCCCAACTGCCCAGGTGTTGCCTCCATCACAACATGCATCTTGTATCCTCGCCTTCCCCACAACCACTGCAGGGTGCTTCTGGGGGCTGTGGTTTGCCCCTTTTTCCTGTTGCAGGACACCAGGTCACAGACAGCATGGATGGACAAGGATCCGGCAGTGGGACCATAGGCAGTACTGTATCCTCAGAAGCAGAGACCTTTGGCAAATTCTAGTGAAGTGAGAATAGGAGAGAACTCAGTGAACTCCAGTTGTTTGCTGCTCTTTTGTAATCTTAAGGGCAGAAAAGCATCATTTTAACACCTTGTCTTAGGATGTGCGTTGTCCTTTGTTCTGCTTTGCTTACTCCATACTCTTCAGCCTTCATTTTTTTAAAGACAAGATGATTTGTAACCAACTGCAAATAAGATAGAAGGTTTGTTCAGAATCCTTGATGGCTTCACCCCCCTACATTCTTCCCTTTAAAATAATATTACTATTATTAGAAGGCATTCAAAACAGGGAGACAGTGTCACTGTCCATGAAGGTTTCATTCTTAATGCTTAGATATGTGCTATACCTTTGTCACAGGATAAGAGAAAGGGAACATGGCAGGCCTCAAAGCTGTGTGTGAAAGAGCTCTAAATAATAGTAATAATAGGCATTTTTAAAAGTCTGTCTTTAAGGGTTGAGTGGGCTCTGTGTGCCCTATTTACGCCTTTTTAATTCTTGAACAATAGCTGTGGGGTTTCTTTCCCTGCAGCACAGGAGCGAGGTTAAACATTATTTCTGTAACAGCCTTTTGTTTCCAGCTCCCATGGAGAGAGGGGGGAAAAATTGAGATAAAGAAGTGTTATTAAAATTGTGACACACGGCTCTGGGAGTACGTTAAAGATAGAAGGAGCCAGGACGTCAGGAAAGAAATAATGAAATGCAAAAATCACCCAGACTGACAATTGGGAGCCTATGTAGCAGCTTAGCCTGTTGGTCCAAGGCTATTTGTCATAATCAGCGGCACTTTTCTCATTAGCAAAAAGCCATTACCAGTGGACTTTATCAGCAGCTGTGAGTTATCAAGGGGCACACAGCAATCCTAGCGTGTAGTCGTGGGGTTCAGCCGGGGTCCGGCTGCTTTAATAAGCCGCCAACTCTTTCCCCAAGTTCCCAGTCAGGTGTCACTGCCATTCCTGGTGAGGCAGCTGAGTGCGGTCTATTAACCACCTCACTCCAGTGCCTTCCCACTCACCAGCCCAGGGCCAAAGCCTCTCCCCCTTCTCCTTGCTTTCCCCTTCCCTCCTGACCAGCTCAGGGACCAACTGGGCTAAGCCTTTGCTACTTACCTGGACAAGTCCTTCTCTTCCCCTCTCCTATTTTTTTCCACGTCTCCAGGATAGCTCTGCCCACTGCAGCTTGCTCAGTCTCCTTGCATCAACCAAGCTGCTGTTCTCTTTCTTGCTCCTTTTTCTCTGTTTTCCTTCTGTACAAAGCCCTACCTACTGTACCTTCTTTTGTCTCCAGTGCCAACTGCTTGGAGGTGCCATCCCATTCCTGCACATTGGCGGTACAGGTTGCATTTTGAAGGAATGCCTCCAGACCTGCTCCAACCTGCTATGAGTACTATCATACCCTCTTAAGATATATTTAGGTGTTTCTTTTCTGTGAATATTCTCCATTATCTTTTCCAGAGGTCATGTCCTGTCTCAACAGGCAACTAGAGCAAAGAATTGCCCTTTTTCTGTCGATGCAGTGCTGTTTCCATGAAGGTGGTACTGAGCAGAGATGACCCATGGCAGGTCCTAGGCTTAGCAGGGGTATGGGCAGCCTCCAGGCAGGGAGAACTGGAGCTGAGCCCCAGCCTGTGGGGTCTGCCTGAAAACACAAGTGTCCTTTCAGTGCTGCTTGGATAGAGACATCCATTCAACAACTTCATGAGGTCCAAAGTGTCCTTTTATTCCTCTGCTTCCTCTGCTCTCCTTTTCTTCAATACAAATAAAATAAATGTCTTGCTTAAGCTACTGGTGGGAACTCCCTTTGAATGTGAGGAAAAACAAAGCAAATCAGTGCCAACTTTCATACTCCTCACTTTCTTCACTGTGACTGGAGTGGGAAATTTGCCACATTTTAAGAAAACAGCAAGTAGTAGCTCGGGGAATGCCCTGTGAGGTGAACATGTTCACCTGTTTATGGTTGTGGTGCTCAGTGTGCTGCTCCACTGGAGCCTGCTAGAATCATTACAGGTCATGAGCTGAAGGATTTGAGCGGATCCAAAATCAAATGAAGTCAGTGAAAAGACTTTCGTTGACTTCAGGAGGCTTTGACAGAGGTGCTAACTGAGGGGAAAAAATATAATCTTGCACAAAGCTAAAAATTATACTGGTGTGAACAAACCCCTGTACTTGAAGGAGGTAAGAAAATGTGAGATGTTCTAGGCTGATTTAAGGACATCCCTATTTACCACCCTTTGTTTAACCCGGCTCTAAACACACCCTTAGCTATATTAATTTAAACTGATGCCCCATGAAACCTAAATTATTGATGTTGTCAGGGATGAGAAAACATCTGCAGAGACCATGGGTGAAAGTAATTTCACCTTGCGTTGGAATTTGGCATCCAGATATTGCACTGGAGGTGGCTCCCCTGCAGAGTTGTTGGAGAGGCACTGCCAGGGTATGGATTATCAAACCTCTTGTAGGCATCTTGAAGTGTGCCACAAATTCCCTGGTTACCTTCCTTGGGGTATAACAGGAGCAGATAAATGAGTTTGTTATTGACTTCAATTATATAGCCAGGTCAAATGCATCTTGCCCTGCCTGATTCCCACTGTCACCTCTCCTGCATCAACAGAAATAAAATCTCAGGAAAAAAAATGGACCTTGATTCAGAAAAACACTTGTTCAGCTTTAAAAATACTAATAATCTTCTGATTTTTTATGTTAAAATCAACCCATTAAAAGGTTTTACTGAGCCAAGGCAGTGCCAACGTATGATGCTTTGAATACTTATAAAAAGGACATTCTTAATAGTATCGTGACACCTTTTTTTTTTTAAGCAGAACTACTGCACAAGTCAGAAATCTATTCATTACTGTCTGCATTATGAGCCACTCTCTTAGATATGCCATAGGAAATTTTTACTGCTGTTGTCCTATGGTACAGGTGGGTAAGTCTCTCATTTGGTTTGGAAAGATACTAAATACATCACCAGGTTCCAGCTTTTGGAAAATGGATGGAAAGGTTAAAAGAGCAAACTGCCTTCATGCTCATTATTCTTTTCATGTTTTTGAAGTTCTATTAAGTATTTTTAAGATATTGCCTGGGAAATCATGTTATGATGCAGGAGCCTATACAAACAACTAGGTTGCCTCAGAACAACAACAAAAAAAACCCAAACCAAATGGCTTATAACCAAAGCACATGGAAAGTTCTCTCAGATCTCTGCAGTGGTGGTGGTGTGGCACGGGGGGATGATAGTGCCTGGTGTGGTGGGAGCAGCCCTCAGCACACAGGTGCCTGAGAGGCATCAGACCTCTCTCAGCTCCCAGGAGGAGGGTAAATGGGATATCCAAAGAGGGACCACAAGGTGGCTCTAAACATATTAAAGAGGAGATTCTTCCTTCCCTCCTTTCAGACACCTTAACCATACATCTACCATGACAAAGTAACCGCTATGGTTTTATACATATGATACGCATCGCAGATAACATGCACTCCTTTACAAGTATTGCTGCTTGAAAACATCTGCCAACAGCTTGTTCTCTCAGGAAATCTACACCAAACCACTGGCTAGGTGACTACTGGGTTAGTAAGAAAAGGGTATCAGGGACCAGACTTCTATAGATATTACTTTCCCTAATATTACCTGTACACATATAAAACCTTCACTCTTTTTTTCCTCCATGTTTTTTGGGATTCCTTTTTGTTTTTCAAAGGTAAGATGCTGATAACAGGCAGTTGAGCTAAACGATCATTGTAGGTCACTTCCAACCGAATTATTCTATTCTATAACATGCATATATCAGGTACATGTATTCTATTATCTAAGAATACAGGGAGAAAACAGGCTGTTCATAGTTTGGAAAAGTTGTCAATTTATTTACACTGTGAAGAGCTGAGATGCAAGCCTCTGAAACACAAGAGAATCAATTCTGCCTCAGCAAGGAACACCGAACGCCCACTGACTTCTGCAGCAGGGGTGAGTGGTTCAGGCAGGAGGGAGAGAAATGGGCCCCCGAGTGTAAAATGCAAATTCTAGCAGATTGTCTCCATTCAAGGGAAAATCAAGGACAAACAAAATATTTTCTTCTGCTTCCTATTGTGTTTTTCCTTAGTGATTTTTGGCAATAGCACAGCGTTGACCTTAATATTTTTTTACTTCTGGCAAATTTTGGGATTCACTACATGAGAGTGAATGTGATGTGCTGCTTTTAATATCAGATGTTTTAAACCTCCTTTGGGGTGTTTTGTCTAATGGTTTCTGCCTTTTGGGTCTGTGCAGCTCAATACCTCAAGATATTATTTAATGCAGCTTTCCATATCCTAGAAAATGTAAGATGTATCTGCAGGGAAAATCCTAGAGTTCCAATGAAGTTATAAGGAGTTTACCTTTGAGATGTTTATAAGAAAGAACCTGATCAGTACAAGATGTTTATGTAAACTTGAATTCTTTATGGTAGTAGAGCACAGAAAGTAAATAATCTTATTATTTATCTTGCACATTGGTCCACTTTAAGACAGACAGATGCATCCTGTAACTGTTTAGAAATAGGACTGTAATCTCAGCCACAAGAATCAGCAAAGGAATTGTTCTCAGGAGACAGAAGCAGAGGGAAAGAACTGAAGGGGAAAATCACTCACTTTTCTTGATCAGTTGTTGTCCAAAAACAATCCAAAAAGCAAACAAACAAAAAAAAAGAAGAGAGAATGATCATATCACATCTATTTCATCAGACAGAATCATAACCGAAGAATTGTGATACTAGAGTTATTAAATATTTCAGATAATACCCATCAAATCTGCAACCCATTTTATTCTCTGTCCATGTCTGTCTCTCCATTTTTTCTTCTGACGATTACTAGAATTCTCCATAGAGTGTAAAAGTAGCTCACCTTTTGCTCAGACTAAAGCACAGCAACCATTGTTAAATTTATTATAATTATTTCATATAGACAGCTTGTGCAAAGCAATGTTTAACTTGGATAAATGTAAGCAGAGTATGATAATACTAGATATTGCCATAGAATGACAGGGTCTGAGCAATGCTAAGAAAGGTTTAGAAATATTAATGGATTGCAAACAGGAGGGAATATATTACATAATCCTGCTGAAAATAAAACTCTATCTCTTATATAGAAAAATATCTCATAGAGGTAGCAGTGCTCGGTTCTGCTCCCTGTTCAGCAATTAACTTTGTGACTTAAACCTATATTTAAGTGTTTTGCTGCTTTGGATTCCTGCAGTACTCATCTGAAGTGAATATTCACTGCTGTTCTGCCATTGATTCTGAGAGCAGAACCATACCAGTGAGTCAGCAGCACAGCTACAAGCACAGTGCCTGGCCAGGTGTGCTACAGCCCTTGCTTTGCCCATGTTGGACATAAATATGTAATAGCCTCTCTATGATGGTAAGGGATGTCAGTTAAAGAGGCCTGTGTTAATTAACTGTGGCTATAGATAGCTCAGTTTCAGCTGTGGGAGGAACAGAGGGAGCATAACAACCTCTGCACTAAAAGGTGCATCAGGATGGATCTTGGGAATGAATTCTCCTGGTGTAAAAGACAGTCCATAATCCTAAAAAAATGCAATGCAAATTAAGACAGAATATAGATTTGAATAATTTGGCTTGTCTGCAGAGGAGGCACTAATATAGAGCCTTATGCCAACTGCACACAAAGCTACAGAATCCTACAACTCTCTTTGTGCAATACAAACACTCATGTAAAAATTCCCACAAGCTTTTATGGAAAGATGAGTCTGCTTTTTTGGAAGTGCTGAAGCTTCTGAAGCCTCTGTGTGTGTCTGTGTGTCTGTGTGCCAGCTTACATGCTACAAGCATCTTCAAGCAGCAACGTTCCTTTTGAAAGACAAGTATTTGTGGACAAACATGGTCTTTGTAATTTATTCTGCAAATCTTGAATGCTGAGAAATTTTGAGTGACTTAGTTCTCCTGACAGAGCTGATGCCATATGAGATCTCCTTTTATAAGAATGACTGAGTGATGCAGAGAGTTTAAGTGACAGTTCATTCTCATTGAAGCCTCCCCTCAGCCAGTCTCAATTTGCAGAAGGATGGAAAGGGAGACAGGGAGTAAGGTTCTCTATAAAGACAAAAACCAAAGGTTGTGAGATGGAGATGACCCATTAGACCATCTAGCCCGTAGATTTCCAGGAAGAGGGGGTACTGCAGGGTGATCTGGCAGCAGATTCTCAAGAGTGAAGATGACAGTGGTACCAAGAATCACTAATGGAGAAGAAAGTTCTGATGCAAGGAGGAAAAGTCCAGGTGTAATGGGAGTCTGTCCCTTCTTACTGTTATTTTCACTTTACCTTCCTATGCCATGTCAGAAAGCTGGAAGAAGAGATGATCCCAGACGGTTTGTAGGGAAGTGTTCATAGTAACTTTTCTTAATGTTTGTGTGGTAGTTGTGCCTATTTTTATTAGAAATATTACAGAACAATGTCCCTTGTCAGTCTTCATGGACTTCATTTCTTGGAACCTCAGTAGATTCTGTTCCAAGTTGCTTTTCTCTGAGCCCTAGATTATTGCCCTTGACTGCAAAAATATCTCTTTATAGACTGGATATTGAAAGATCAACTATAAAATGAGAATATTAAGGAGAGGAAAAAAACCCATTTATATACTTCCCACACTTTAATATGGTCTATTTTTAATCCTGTGCAAAATTATTTGGTGCAGTGATGTAAAATTTATCTCTATACCCCTCCTTTCCAGTTTCATTTCATCAGCTGAATTTCCAAATTTTCAACTTTGTTTCCATACAGTCCTGTCCTGTATGTCGCTGCTTTTCCATGATTTTGTCACAGTTTTTGGACAATCTCCACTGAACTGATAAAATCAGATAAGTTTCTGAGAAGTTTTGTGAAAACAGGCAGTAAGGAGGGGAGTAACTCCCTGTGGGAAAGGGTTATCTCTTCTGAAAAGCCTGTTTCATTAGTCCCAGGGAAATAAGTGTTGAATTTCATGTCTAAACTCATCTTCCATCACCTAAGAGCTTTTGTTCCTATGTGACACCTTCAAGTCTTAAATACCATGAATGTTACCATACTTTCTTTCGTAAGGTCTCTTAAAACTTCAGGTTATTTTCAAACTCATATTCCCATTCAGATTGGTGTCATCAGAAGAGAATCTCTGCATAAGCAGAAAACATCCAATATTTCAAAGCTTCCTGCCTTATCCTAAAGTTATCGGCCCAATCTTTAGTCATGCAAGTAGCATACTCCTGTCTCCATGGGTGTGGCTATGAGAAAAGGCTGCAGACTTAGTCTTTATTATTGCAACTTATTATGCTCATGTTTTCTTATTTATTTTTCCCAGGGTTTAAAATCTTGTGGAAAAAAACCACGAAACTTCCTAATCAGTGGTGAGTGAACAAGGGCAGCCCCTCGAAAGAAACAGAAGTGCCTGCCCAGTGCAGTGGGGTGCAGCAAGCTCGTCATGACATATTTCTCTTGCCAGAGAAAGCAGAGACTTCAGCAACTTGCAGTTCAGTACCATGAGAAATAGATAAGCTTTGCACCATTCCCAGAAGCTTAATTGGCCTTGGCACTGGCAGCTTGGTGGGGAACGCCATAATAAAACCTGTTCCTCTGAAAATCCCCAGGGCTGCTCTGCAGGCAGTCAGATGTAGGATGTGGCGGCATCTGTGCATGCTCCCATCTCCCACCTTGTCAAAAGGTGCACAGAAAGAAGTTGTCTTTCAGCTACAGTGATCTCAAACTATTATAAACACCTTACCTAGGTAAATGGCTGGTCAGGGGTTTTGCCAGGCTCAACTGGTCTGAGGGAGATGATCATCATAGAATCATAGAATGGTCTGGGTTGGGAGGGACCTTAAAGATCATCCTGTTCCAACCCCCTGCAAAGGACAGGGACACCTTCCACTAGACCAGGTTGCTCAGAGGCCCATGAGCCTGGCCTTGAACACTGCCAGGGATGGGGCATCCACAGCTTCCATGGGCAACCTGTTCCAGTGCCTCATCACCCTCACAGTAAAGAGTTTCTTCCTAAAATCTAATCTATACCTGCTCTCTTTCAGTTTAAATCCATTCCCCCTTGTCCTATCACTACGTGCCCTTGTAAAAAGTCCTTGTAAAAAGATGTGGCCCATGCTGCAGCCAGGGCAGCGGCCACCCTTGTGGTATATGCATACACAAGTTTGAATTTCTTGCAAGAAAGCAGATTCCACCCCTTGAATAGCTTAAACTCTGCCTCAGAACAGCACAGTCAGTTGGAACAAAGGTGTTACCAACCTGAGCCAAATGAACACCAGCACCCAGTTTATGGTGATGGCCAAGACCAGCTGCTTACAGAGAGGGCTGAGAGCCCTGCAGGAGACCAGGCTTTGTTAGGCAATGTGGGAAAGGATAAGCCTCATCCTAACCTTTAACAATTAGAATTGTTCTCAAACCTGAACATACCTTTCTATTTTTGTGCCTGTTGCTCCAGCTGTACTCTGAATGCTTTTTATTACCAGTATAAAGCCTATAAATGCATAAAGCTGATTTTAAAGAATTTTGTGTGGCCATAAGTGCTGTTGTCTTCACTGCAGGGAAAAAATAAAGCCCTCCTTCTTCCTAGGCAGTGAGATAGTACTCAGAGACGTATCCCTTATGGTAAATTAAAAAGCATGGGGAAAAAAACAGTAAAGAAACTTCTTCAAAATGGCTACTAGAGCCTTACCCCATTGAAGCTGCCGGGAATCTGTCGATAGATGTCCATACATTTCAGACATGCTCTGTGAGACCAGTTAAATGTTTCACTAGCATTCCAGTGTTAAATGGTTTAATTATTTCCCCTCTGTTCATGTAAAATTCTAAAGTCTAACAGAAATGAAGCAAACCAATAAAAAGGACAAGACTATTTTCTAACTGGTTATTTCCTTTTCCCAATGGAGCTATCGTTTCAAATGCAAAACAGGGGAATAAAGCCTGTGGCTATGACAGGGTTAATAGTAAAGACTGCTTCTTTTTTTTTTTCGTTTGAAATGGCTCCATGGTTCGAGAATGACTCTTTGCTTCCCCTCTTAATCTGTATTTTACGAGTGAGAAGCTTTGCATTATGCAAATCGTTAGATAGGAACAGGTGACATTTCAGCAAAGAACATGATCAGCGGCCCGGGCCTGGATTGGGCTGCTGATTTATACATTAGTATTTGTCACAAGGATCGCAAGTACTTCAGACTACATTCTGCAATTTGCTTTTCTATTTTTTCCTCCCCACAGTCCTTAAGGTGGAAACTTCATCAAAGTATTTAAAACATACTGGTCTGGCCAAAGGGAGCTGCTTTGGTTCTGGAATTGGGGTTGAAAGAGCACAGCCTTTTTTTTGATGGCTGTTTGCTGGTGTTAATTGGTTGATGGTTTAGGCTTGCTGGAGCTTCTGCACATCTGCATAACTCCAGATCCAGATACTCCACAGCAGTGACAAACGCCCCACTATTCCATTGACCTTACTGCAAAAGGAGGGCCATCATGTGAAGGACAACCTGGACTTTCATTTAAACTTTGTGAACAATGTAAGCAACAGCCACCTTCAAAATGAAAAATGTGTCAGAATGCAACTATTTATTGTCCATTTTTATTTTTTCCCCTTCTGGACCTTCCCTAATGGCAGGCAGGTTCAATATAGATTGATTTGTATGCCATGAGAGATCTTTTGGAGTATAAATTATTTCTGGAAAAAAAGTAATGGAAAAAGGAAGGGGATTTACTGCCATTGAATTTAACACTCAGGACAGTTGTTTTTCTTCCTTTCATCTTCTAGTTCTTGGAAGCATTTTGGTTTTTACTTTTTGATCCTCCCCTGCTAAAACTTTAAATTATGAGTGGCTCAAATGAGGGATCAGAAGAGGTCAATAAGTGGCCAGAGTGTCATTCACCAGCAAGTTAAACAATGATGTTCACAGTAGCCTGCCTGTGCTCCTCCACATGGACAGGAGAACTGTGTTTGGTGTGAGGGACATGGTGGTTGTCCGCTGTGAACAGCACAACAGCATGACAATGACAAACTCTGTATTTGCCAAACACAAAATGGCAATAAATTCTACACAAATGCAGATTGCTCACAGGATTTCACAGGAGTCTTTAGTGCAAATATAATCTGTTGGCCTTCTTTTAGGCTGCCTTGCTGCCCAAAGGCACTAGGGCAGGGCTGTACCTGCTCTGTGGCACAGCCCTCACTCTAACACTGTGGGGACATGGGCCTACAGGACTGTCACTGGTGACATGTTTACTGCAAATCAGGGGAGACAGAGAAGGCAGAGGCATCTCTTTCCCCACTTGGTGATTCTGGTGGGGATCTGTTTTTCCCTTTCACTGTCCGTGCCCATCCCAGACAGGGACCTTCCTTGACTGTGCACCCTATTATGACACTTTTTTGTTCTCGGCACTCATCCGAGGCTCTTTGGCTGTCTCCTCTAAGGTTAGTAAATAAATGACTGGGCTGTGGGAAACTCTGGTCCACTCTACATACAAAGGCTGCATTGTCTTGTGTCCCTAAGGTGGGCAGGAGCCAGGCAGCAGGAGCTGCTGCCTCTTCTCATCATTCCACATCTCCCTAGGATAAAGCTTGGGCAACAACAACCACTCAGTTTTCTTCAGGGTTTCCCTAAAGGTCATGCTACTTAAGAAGCTGGTATATGTTCTTTCCCTCCTCTTTCTTAGTCTGGTCTTTCGGCTCTTTCTCTGATGAATGCAAGTACAAAACCAATTCTTCTCACCAATGCTTTAGGTCCTGTGTATCTTACCTTTGTTACAAAGGAAGCATATTAGGTCACAAGAACAATTTGGGTTTATATCTTGCCATATGCTTATGACATTAAGGATTCTTTGGGGTTAAACTTATATGAGAAGCTACTTTCACAGCTGCAGAAAGCTTTATATTAACTCACAATGCTGTATTTTCAAATTTCTTCTGCTATCATCTCTATGGATTGTAAAATGAAATACAAATAACTATTTCCAGATGGTCCTCTTTTCTGTAAGCCTCTCAGATATGTTGCCAATTCACCATCCTTGAAAGCCATGTTTCCCTGACCTTCGGATACATTTCTACTTATAAATGTCTCATTTTAAGACTAGTGTAGATGAACGGCCTCAGTTGGGTACAGAATTCAGCGTATGGCACATACCTACCTGCAGTAATGTCCACAAATCCTTCAATGTGATGATATTTTACTTTGAGTTCCTTGGGTTTTAGCTGAAATAATGGCTTGAGTTCCTTCTTAAGGTGTTTCCCTATCTCCATAAGGTAACTTTAGCAAAGATAAGAATGTCCTTCTAAGAATTCATTCACATCAGATATCGTTACCACTGTCATCCCAATTAAGCTTTAGTTCAATCCAGATGTTCTCAGCTGTGGTCACGGCAATGCCTTTCACACAAGCCTGTGCTCTAGGTGACTCTCCCAGGGCTGTCCCAGCTGCATGAAGGCTCCTGGTGCTGGGAGCAGCAGGAGCTGCATTGGCCTTCCCGAACATGGTACATGGCACTGCTGCGCCTGGTGCAAGTCTGGAAAGGAGGGTAGCACAACCTCCCATGCCAAGATGCACCACTCAGGTGAGGTTTGCTGTGGGCATTGATTTAGAAGTTTGTGAGCCTATACCAAGTACCCAGTCACTACATATCAAAGCTGTAAAATGACTTACTGGTGGTAATTAACTCAGTGAGCAGTCCAGACATAGATGAAGCCAATCCCATAACACTGGCACAAATCACACTGTTGTCATATTTAATGACATCTGCTGTGAATGACTATGATGGTTTTTATAGCAATGCTTTATCTCAGATACATTTTTGATTGCCATCTCAAATACTCCCTGAGTTTCCCCAGGCTTCACATCAACTGTATTTTCAGGACAGGGAACCTTGCTCCCATTTCACTGACTTCCTTTGCTTCATTATTCGTTTATCATATCTCTGTTCATATTTTGTGCTACTGTAACACAAGCCCTAAAAAGCTCTTATGGCATTTCTTGAAGGCTGGTTAATTTGTCTCCATGCCAATGAGATAATTATGATTGTCCTCATTTTATGGGATGGGAAGCTGAAGAATATAGATGACAAAATGCTTTGTCTGGAAGAAAGATACCTGCATGCATGCAGAGTTATTCACAGTTTTGTGTTTCCTCTTGTATTTATACTCTAGCCCATTTGTATACCCAACAGTTTGCTGAGGCCAAAAGGTGTGTGCATGTGTGTGTGTCTGAGTGGAATTCTATCCCAAAGCAGGTGTGAGCAGCAAGTCTCCACATGTGCTTTCATAGAAAAGCCAGAAGTATGAGTTATAACATTTGCCATTCCATTGTTAATAGTACCCTACTACCAAAATATTTGTATATAGAGACAATTATTATTTTATTGGCGTTCAAACACAGTTGTTTTTCTGACAGAATAAAAATGGAATTAAAATGGAGAGAATAAATGATACATTAATAAACTTGGGGCACTGAGATGTCTTACCCAACAGAACCAGAACTCCATCCCCGTTCTCAAGCATCTTGCTATAACTGCAGTGGGGAATCCTCCTTGGTTTCTTGCTAAGTGGGACTGATAGTTAAAGCATTTATACCTTCTGTGGATTTTTAAAGTAACAGGTAAACTACCTAACTTGGATCTACTTGTGTTCTTTCAGATGAGTAAAAGTGAGACCAAACTAAGCAAGAACTTTTCACTGGTATAAATTTAAGTTCTGTAGATTCTTTTGATTCATTCCCTAATTGCTCAAAAAAGATAGATTTTTGCATGCTAAGAAACATAAAGATGTGCACAGCAAGGTGCAGTGACCCATTTGATAGTTGTTTTTTTATTGATAGGCTCTTCTACACTGGCATATACTTGTACTGCAGTTGCCATATGTCTGTGAGGACATGTACCTTGCCATTGCCCTGCCTCTGCTCAGCACTGTTAATAGGGTTGGAGACAAGAGTCATCTATCCCTGGTCATTTAGGAGTACCGGGGAGTCTTTTCATGGATGAACACAAGAAAATTTTTTATGATTGTTGCCCACAGGTAACACAAGGCAGAATGAGAAGAGGTTGTCATTTGTCAGGATTAATCTGGAGTCTTATATGATGGAGGGCACTGTCTGTATGTTTGGGGTTGTATTGTCTGTGCAGAGGAATGATGTCGACTTAGTTGAATTCATCAATTTCTATCCCGAAACTTTGGATTTCTTATTATCTTAAAGCAAAACAACAGATCAGCCTTTTTTTTTTATTTCAGAAAACCTATGAATTGTAAAAAATAGGTAGTAAAATTGGTCCAAATACCACTCATATGGCATGGTTGTATCAAAGTTGACCTAAGTTTTAACTGTACATTTGTGAAAGAGCTTAAAATAAGGAGAAAATATGAGATGACTAATGATGAGGACCTGTTGGTCTTCTTGAATTCATTCAGTGATGAGAGAGCTCAGCACTCCTAACCAAGGCTGACTGTGAACTTCATGTGGATGTCGTGCTATTGTTGATTTTCTACTCACCTGTCTGTTAATATAGATTTAGTATAAAGTGAATAATTTCTTCTGGATGCTTCATTTATCTAGGTTTGGGTTGTATTATGCTTTTTTCAGCCTTGGTATTCTTGAGTTGTCCATAGAAGTTTTGGGTTCATCCAACAGTATTTATTTGAAAATATTTTCAACAGAATTTTGGGATGTGGCATTCATTGGAAGGGATAAGAAACATAATTCTCTCAAATTCAGTGAGACTTTGGTGCTTTTTGGCCCACTCATCCAGAGGAAGAGTAAATTACATAAGTGATCTAAGTAAACAAATACCTTTGCCTTGAAACAAGACAGAACTGTTTTGGCATCTGGAGCTGAAAATTGTCCCCAGCCCTTTCAGCCCCTTATAATTAATCTCAGAAACGTGGTGGACTCAGATCTCCCAAAAAATCTGTCATTTAGATGTTTTTGCTACTCAAAAATACACAAATGACTTGGATATAATTAATGCAACTAATTGCAACTCTGGATGCTGATCCTAATCCCCAGATCACAGTTTATCTGTGATAGCTCTTTCCTTCAACCACAGAAGAACAGGGAAACCTGAGGAGAAAATGTTGTGCTTTCACTTCAGCTAAGTGTTGGGTCCCAGGAGCCTCAAACTGCAGAATGAAAATATACATCTGTTGTGCTCCCATTTCCAAACAATTCCAGCATCCACAGGTGATGGATAGCACGGTTCAGGTCCATTCCTTCCATAACTTTGTTGTAATCTGCTGCTAAAATGAAAAACAGTGAGACTTATGCTGCCATAAAGACATGTGAACCTCCTCCTCCAATCTGAGATATTAGAAAATTAAGCAGGACAGTGTTTATTAACAAAGTCTCAGATTCCCAGTGAAGTTCCCCAGTTTGCTCCAAGTTCCCCCTGCTGCTCAAATTTCCCTAGAATACACTTTATTGCCTTTATCTGGTAGTGTTTCTATGGCAAAGAACTTGCAAGCCTTAGACACTTAACACTGCTCTTTGTGCAGGCTGGGGGAGAGGTGGGAGAAAAACTGTAAAGAAAACAGGACTGTGAGGTAGGTAAAAAGCCTGTAGCCAAGCAAAGTGGGGAAAGTTTGCCAGACAACTTCTAAAGCTTGGGTAGATCAGGTAAGACTTGGTTTTTAAGGATTTGCCCAAACAAGCCTTAGAACAATGGCAAACCAAGGGGTGATTTGAGAGTGAGGATTTAAACCTGTGGTTCCAGGAGTGTTAATAAACCACAGAATTATAAATTAACTGTAAATTAATTATTGCCATGAAAAGTAAGGAGTTATAATCCTGAAATGGCTTATTTTGCCTTTGCAGAGCTTGCTGAAGATGCATTTTATAGGAGAAATTCTTGTAACTCATGAATTGTTATACAGATTCCACCTTAAATGGATTTTATCAGACTGTGCACTGGTAAGCTCATGCTAATATTGGCTCCAATAAAGAACAAATCAGTGCCCAACTCGACTCGTCTTATCGCACAGTCAAAACTGATGGCTGAAGAAGTCATAAAGATCCCATTTAATCTCTCGCCTATCTATCACTGTGAATGTCTTTATCCTCTTTGTGCAGTGGTAATATCTGCTCATTATGAAAGCAAAATAGATCTGGCATGAATAAAAGCGGAATGAAGTGCTCACTTTGATTTTGACAGCATGATCAGTGGAAGCAGTAATCTGTGAGAATCAAAAGGGCTAAATTATTCCATAACAGTAATTTGAGGGAACAGCTCAGAGCATACACATCTGCTTTCATATATTGTGACGTGCACTGATAAAACATCCTTCCCAATTTACTCTCTCTGTGCTTGACTAATCTGCAACAGCTCTCACAATGTCTAATCATGCCATCAAAAAGGAGAAGAAGTTCAATTGAGACTCAAATGAAAGAAGATTGGAAAACTATCCTCAATTGAAATTACATTTGTAAATGAGCCATAGTTTTTCTGTTCAGAGTGCGTTATGGTAAATCTGCCTGAAGAAGTAGTTATGCTGAAGAACAGCAACATGTTTCTAGATTGTATTTATTCCATTACTGCTCAAGTAAAATTATGGGAGCTTGGAAACCCTGGGGCATCTTTTCAAAACTGATATGCCAAATTCATAGTCAGATTCCTGTGGTATAATTATAGCATCTCTGGCCAGCTGAAAGATTCCCAATACATATAAATTACACAGCCAGGTTACAGTTATAGGGCTTTTACTTTTAAGCATTCCTGTTACAGGAGATTTCTTCCTGTGCTTGCAGGCTGGGCCATGGCCATACTTTTCTTGCTTTCTTCCTTTGCTCATGGTGTTTTTTGAAGCTGATTAACCAGGCCTATAATATACTTTAAACACAAAAATTAAGCTTACTTTGAAGATAATTCAAGAATGTATCCTGCTGATCCTCACAGACAAAACTATAACCTGAAGCTTGTATGGACTGGGGTAGAATATGTGCTACCCGGGTTGAAAGTGAGACAGTCACATTAAAGCCTCTCTACTGAATATTCACATTCTAGTTGTTGATATGCTTTTTAACACACAGTAAAAATCTCTTCTTCCTGAAACTTGTGGGCTTCATTTCTAATCTTTGCTAATTCAACTCTAACCTGTGTCACTACAGTCTCTGAAGGTATATTGTCATCTCTTCTGGGACCTCACTTCAAGAAGTGTTATCCTTCCCTTCAAGCATCTGCTCCTGGAGCCATGTGATTTGCCAGCCAAGGTATTGTATCTCTCTGTAATTTTTTATTGGACTCACATGTTGTTGAATTCCTTAAATCTGGCAGTACTAGGTAAACCTCCACTGGGAAGATCAGTCATGAGCCTCTCTCATATGCCCATTTTCCTGGCACAGCCAAAGAAATGGTGTCTGCCTCCTTTGTACACCTGTCATCGGGTTCACTGATGCAGCTCCCTGTATTATGTATTTCTACGATGAGGACGTACCTATAGATCTGAAAGGGCTCAGGTAAGCAAATGATTCTGCTGTCACTTCTGCTGACATTGCTTGCTGTTCTGTTACATGCTTCAGAATACTTGAAAACATTAATCAACAGGGTATATTCATCCTGGGAAACCACGTCTGAGCACCACTCTGAAAATATTTAGGTCTTGATGAAGCCTGCGGTAGTCTTACTCGCATAAGAAAAAGATGGGTGAGCAGCTGCTCCTGCTCTTGAAATTGTTGCTAGAGCAATATTAACTTAGCAAAATAATATAGTGAATATTCGGTCTTGGTTTTAATAATATTTTTTTACTCATTTTTAGATCGTTTTCTGCAAACCCATGAATTCTTATCTAGTGCTCACTTTACCGTAACAACCTCGCCTGGTCAGGATTTTCTTCAATCTGCTCAACAGAAACTTAAATCTCTGGAAAAGTATGATAGATAATGGCAAAGTTTTGAGTAACTAAGATCTTGTTTTCCATTGGGAAAAATCAAATCAAATAAGTTTTATTTTATAATATTATAAAATATTGTAATATTGTAAAAAAGAAATTTTATAATATTAAATATGTGTATTAAATTTGCAGAACTTAATTAGATTTTGAGCTGACTTGAAAAATTTTCTTTGGACTAGTCTTTGTACAAGAGATGTATCAGTATGGTCTTTGGAGATTGTATTTCAGCTGTTTCTTATTCCCATTACTACCATTTGCTTTACTACATATCCCATGATAAAAGGTAATGTCCTTTCACCTTAAACCCCTGGGATGTATCATAGTCCTGTGACCATGGCAAATGTTAGAGAATGTGGTTGACTGAAAGCATGTGTGAGACATCCAAAGAATTTTTCCAATGACTTATCTCTGGTCACTTGTTGCTTTTCATACGTTCACTACATCCACTATTAGACTTACAGCCCTTGGACCGGAATCTGAATGTTTTATTGGCCAAATTATTTAGCAAAATTTTCATGCTGACTAAATAATATGCAATTTTTGGCGTAAGAAAAACATCAGTTAAAATTGATTTTCAAGCATACATATTTGACCAGTTATGTAGGGAATATGCATTCATTAAGTCAGACAAAATTTACTGTGATAAAAAAACCCCATCTAGCTCACACCATCTGCCCAATCACTACTTAGCAATGAGGTATGATGAATAAAGAAATAAAGGCTAACCTAGAATTTTGTATAAACTATGAAATTCTACATTTTTTTTTTAAATAATAGAAACAAATGGCTGATGACTACTACTCTACTTTTGAATATTCTGGCTTTAGTCATTGTGCTAATGATTTCTTAGGGGATGAATTTTTGACTGTCTAAGTAAAATATACAATAGCATGTGAATAAGCATTTTAGGTGTTCTGATTCATTGAAATCTAGAAAATGATGCTTCATTTTTTAAAGTCAAGGAAATTAGATTAGCGTAGAGTTTTTTTCTACCTTGCTCTGCAATAAAAGGCTATTTTTAAGGTTCCATTGTAAAGGCAGCTGTGTAAATGCACTGTTTCAGAGTATATTTTTTTATGCAGTAACCAATGCTTTTGCCTTACAGGTTGATATGTTTTGTGACAAAGTTTATGCATAAAATTATCTTGATTCCTCAAGCGTTTCTGCCCACACCTAACTTTGCCTATATGACTAGCCACATTAAGTTTAATAAAAGTAATTGCACCCTAATTTGGGTTTGTTCCTAAGCACTTGCAGGATCAGAACCTAAAACGTCAAGATCTTGAGGAAATGTTATATCTTTTTGCTTGTTTCTGTACCATTTCTAACACATTTTGAGATATTAAAAAACAACAACCAAAGCCAAACAAAACAAGGTGTGATTTTAATCTGCATGCCTAAATTCTCCACATTGTCCACATCTTTGTTTCTGAACTGTTTCAATATGCAATTTTCTATTGCTATTCACAACCAAGGCATTCTAAAATGGCATGTATATCAAGGGTTAGCTTAGCACGTGGTTTTTCTCTGCCAAAGTCCCACAAAGAGACTTTAGGAATAAATGAGCATGTTATGGTGATTAACAGTACAGTGATGCATGGCAGACAACTGCTTTAGTTGCAGTACTCATGTTCATTCCTAATTTTCTCTGTGGAGGGTCAGATTCAGGGATGAAGCAGTGGACTAAACAGGTTTATGGGTATTGGCTTGGAGAAGAAGGAAAGAAAACCAAATATATGCTGATAAAACGATGGCTACCTCTTCTGCCAATGTTACCATCCAACTTCAAAACACTTTAGACCCTCAGTCTCAGCCTCCCTTGCTGGCTGAGACTCACTGATAAAAATTGCCGTTCTCTGTTTGTTTGACTATCACCCTTCCACAACAGCCTCCAGCAGTGGTTTTGACATTGCTGTGGAAGCAGCTGGGAACCACAGGCTTTTTAAAAATCACCGTAATGCTGTTGTGGTCCCTTCCTGCTTTGCACATCACCACGCACTGAGACAAAACGTGATTGTGATGGACAGCGCAATGTGTTTATTTGCATTATGGCATCCAGCCACTAATTGTCTCAGTGCTGTACACAACTGCAGGCACAGAGCAGACAGGAGTAATAAATGGCAGCTGCAGCACAACCTTAAAAGTAGGTAGAACACTTTCATGTTTGTGTTCTGTAGTTTTCTGAAGTGCCTCCTACTGTTCCTATGTGCTTGTTTGTGACACACAGTTGGTACAACTGAGATGCTTCTGACTTGCTCTTTCTCATATAGCCATAGATGCACATTTTTTTGTTAGTACATAGGCCTTGTAAAATGTGATTGCTGGAAGAGATAGGCACTGATGTCTCCCAGTGGCAACGAACACGGCTCAGAAGATATTTCACACCAAAACAATTTGTAGCTTTCCTTCAACAAACCAGACAAGCATAGGATTTTCAATGTCAATATCGGTTTTTTATAGTTTTTAGGAGCACAAGATTGACAGTGTCAGCACAGTTTTTCCAGTTTTTAGGAAAAACCACCCCAAACATGAAGATATTTTGCAGTTTCATGTTAGCTGCATCTGAGTTTGGGCCATTTCTATATCCTATAATGCAAATATTCATTATATCCATCAGCTACTGAGGTTCTGCAGGCTGAGGGTGAAAAATCCACAGAACTACAGGAAAACTTCTCAGAAGTTTGTTTGAGGTTGGTTTCACAGAGTGGTTTTGGCCCTGAGTTTTAGGCACATTGACTATCTAAGACAGGTAGGGAATGCTCTAAATTTAGGATCCAGCCTGTAGTAATGGCTGAGCATACTGACATATCTGAAGCAGAGCCTTTTCCTATGACTTCAAGTCATTGGAGCCTTATGAGTCCAAGTCCTAAACCTTTACTAAAGGTGAACACATACATCCATTTGTTGAATACACTGTGTTAAGGGATGGTGTGCTAGATATATGCTAGTTTATTGGCATTTATGCATTTATGTTAGTTTACTAGCAAGGGAGCTTAAGCAGACCATGGGAGATTTGGGTTCTGGCCACCCCTTGGCCTGAGAGAATTCAGACAAACGTCTTCTACTCTGAGTTGTGCTGAGAAAGGGGAGAGGGAGGAGGCTGTGCCTGAAACTGGTGATTCAGGGGCAGGGGGAGAGCAGAGGGGAAGGCAAGACATAGCTCTGCAGGTAGCACTGCAAAAAATCATCATCCTCCAGATATGAATGGAGCCCTGGACTCAAGGTCGCTCCCAGGGCTATTCTGAGGGATTTGCCTCGGCCACCCCGGGTGAGACCCTGAGCCCAGGCTGTGGCTGCTCTCGCTGTGCTGGTAGAGCCCCTGGTGGAGAGTCCAGATGTGTTAAATGAGAGAGATTTTCTGCCCAGGCAGCCGTGCTCCCAGCGCAGGTAGCTCGGCTCACGCTCTCAAAGTGCTCTTCTGCAGGCACAGCAGCATCCACAGCCAGGGCAGGTGTGACTCTGCTGAATACAGGCAGTGTGGGGATCATGACTTTGTCATAACTCTGCCAGCAAAATGCAATAAGGTCTGAAAGTCAGCCTTGCCTCTGCTTAGGTCTGAATCTAGCTTGAATTCTAGCCTGTTTCCTACCCTTGCCATACTTCTAAATGCCACAGTGCAGGAAAATTCGTGATTGCTGTAGCATTTGTGCAGCACTCTGCTTCACTTTATAAACATCTTTTATGTAAATCAAGTGTTAATTACCCCTGCTCTGTATTTTGTTGAATATCATTTTTTTAATTACAGGCTTCATCCCAGGTTAAGCCTGCATGCCTGTTGTTGAGCCAATTATCATAAATTCCCCTGTAACAATTAACAATATTGGTACAGAGCTGCATGTATTTTAAATGTTATAATTATGCTCAGCTCTTTTGTTAATTGGCCTATCTGACTCTTTACTTTTTATGCTGCTCATCTGCTCATTACCGCAGCCATTTAATTCAATTAGCACCTTAATTAGAAGAACAGCCATGTCCAATGTCGTAGGACTTGTCAGAGTACGCGGCTTGATTAGCAAAGACAAACACACCATGCAAATCAGGCTGTAACATTTGGGGGCGGCAGGAATGGAAGGCAGCCAGCTGGTGAAGTGGAAAAGGAGCGTGTCTTCATCCCCCAAAGCTTTGCCAGGAGAGAGAAAATAAAGAAGGCATCAGACTGAGGAAAGAATAAAATAATTTACAATTCCACGAGTTAAGGCATCACTTAACATGAATGGCGTGTAACTCCTGAGGATGGTGTCACTACTAAATTATCTCCTACCCTCAGTGCTCTTAAAAAAAAAGAAAGAAAGTGAGAGAGATGCATAAAAATAATACAGTAATCTCCTACCATATCATATGTCCTTTTCAGAGGAGGAAGTCAAACCCCAAAGTCTAGATTCAGAGGGAGAGAGAAGAACAAAAAGAAACACCCTGATCCTGGGCTGTGGTGTAAATCTGCATGGCTCCACTCATCAACACCAAGGGAGGAGTGAGCCCAGGGTATTTTAAAGTCACCCATTTGACCTAGGCCCTCCCATTTAAGATAGCAGCATTGTTGAGGAGAGACATGAGAAGCTGTAGGAATTGTATTTAAAAAAAAAAAAGGCTTCATTTTCCAAGAGCAGTTTAAGTCTTGGTTTTGTTTTGTGCCAGTCTATTTAAATCTTTATTCCCTGCCTATTAATTCTCCTAATTAGAATTAAATGAAGCATGCTAAATTGCTAGATTAACCAATAATTAAGCAGGCAAAGCACTAACGTTTAATACACACAGGCAGCTCTTTCTCTTCTGTGATAGCACCGTGTCAAGCCTGCTCATTTTATTTGAAAGGAATTAAGAGGCTTGTCTTCTGTGATCAACACCCCCTCCCATATTAACTTACATAAAATAAAGACTTTCCCAAAAGGGGATCAGTTTCCAGCTAGTTATCAAGGAACTCCTGATTTTATTTTTTAATTCCTTATCTGTGAGCCCTTGTGAAACCTATTTGAATCAGTTGGCTCAGGAAATCCAACAGCTGTACATATATTTAGCAGATAGTAGATTTTAATTAAAATGATATATAGTTTGTGTGGTACTCCTTTTATTCTGTGCTGTTTCTTTATTTCTGCTCACGTAATGAAGTCTTACACTTATTTCCAGAGCATGGCAGTCCCTCTCCCTCCCTCTCACCTCCCCGTGTCGTGCCCTGCTCCTCCAATTTTCATTTTACGTATTTACAGATTATTTTGTCTTTATGGCATGCACCTGATTGTGGGATCCCTCAATACCACACAGTCCTCTCAGTGTGTAAGAGAGGGGCTGTGCAGAGTGTCTGAGTCAGCAGACTGTAATCTTGGGCAGTCTTGGTCATTTTGTGCGTTATTGCTCAGGTGTGTGAGTGGTGGCAGAGCTGGGGTTGGGAGCAGGACCGGCACGTTCAGAAGGGGGTTTGTGCCTTTTACAAAGGTGGTTGTTGATTATATGCCTTGAGCGTGTAACTCGCTCATGTACAGAGGGCAGCAAAGACTCATGACAGGGATTTCATAAAGCTGCTCAGTCCCACAGCAACTGAACACATATGTTCTTGTCTTTCATTCCTTGGGCTTAACCTGTTAGCCAAAATTTGGGATATTTTTGGTTATTCCCCCCAGGAGTGGAAAAAAATGTGATGGAGTCAGATGTTTCTCTTGGTATGTCTACCCAGCATTTTGCAGACAGGTCCAAATTTATTTTGCCTGCGGCTTTAGCAATTTGCCTTTGAAGAGGAAGCTGTGTGGCCGTATTCACGAGCCATGACTTCTGTTTTGAAACCACTTTGCAGCTGTTTGGCTTCCATCACTGGTGGGGTAACATCGCCTTTGATGAAATCTCGTAACAAGGAAAGCTTGCCCAGAAGTCCTGTTTCCCAGAGATACCAAACAAGAGGCTGTTCACAGTCCTGACTCTCTTGTGGCCAACACTTTGCCCGAAAAGACATGTCTCAAAGTGGCTGTTTCAACAATATAGTTGAAATGATGTAATGTCTCGATGCAGCTGAAAGAGGACAATCTCTGTCTTGTTTCTTCCCTGTCCAGGTGATCCTACCCTTTTTGTACTTGCATGAGCATCTTCTGAGATTTCCTTGCCAGTCTGGGGGAAAACCAACGCAAGAAAATAGAGTTTTTACACTGGCTTAGCAATTTGGATCTGCACACCATAAGGTCAAGTTAATATGGAAGCATCAAAAGTGTCAGAGTGGGATCTGCAGCTGGTAAAAACTGGCAGTGATGGCACCACCTCTTTTGATGGTGGTAAATCAATAGATTAGCCTGATATCACCATTTTGTGGTTTATGCCTGTAGACACATAAGCATATCCTGGATTAAATTCAGGGATGATGAAAGAAAACCAATTTGATTTTATTTCTTCTCCTCAAGTGAGCAGTCCTTCTGGGTGCAGGGAAAACTAGTGTCATTGCCGAAATAATCAAAACTGGCCTGATTTCAGAATTTTTCAGGAACTCAAACCAGCTTCCTTAATAACATCAAGAATTTCTGAGCTCTTGCTCCCAGTTTGTGCAATATTTTACAAGCAGCAGCTTTCCGTCAGGTTAGCTTAGTTTTGTTTTCTAGTTCTACGCACATCTCTAATCAACCTGAGCAACATCAAGTGCTTATGATTTGGAGGTAAATCTATGCAAATACCAGCACCTGGCTATGTTTTTTGTCTGTCTCTCTCACACACTCCCCAATTTAAGGCTGTAGAGATGAGCATGTCCTTGAATGCTCAAGCTACTTTAAAGTCGGCACAAACTACTTTAAAGGCAATGCCAATGCACGTATCTCAATATGAGCAAGTGCTCGTGGGATTGCTGAGGACAATTCATAGAGTCATGACCCAAGATAGGTTTGAACCCAGATATGTTCAACTGGAGAATAAAATAAAACTAAAACAGTGCCTAGAGGCATTAGGGATAACCATTCCCACTAAGAATTTGGCCTGGTTTTGCAGTTGCTTGAACAGATCTGCAGATTAACATGGAGAGAAATACATGCTCTCTGAATCCTTGAAGTCAAGAAATAATGGTGAGATGATGGGGCCTTGGAAGTCAAGGTAAGTCAAGACATAAGTGAATTGCTTGATTTCTGTAAGGGGACAGATTGAGCAAGCTGGATTCTAATTTCTCAGCCGTCCTATGGTCTGAACCGTGTGGCCCCTGCAGTACATGCTGAGGACAACAAACTCTGCCTTTCCTTTTCAGCTGGCTGGCTGATTGATTCATTCCTCTTCTTTTTTTCAGACCAGACTTCTTACATGGTTTGGTGAACATCTCAGTCAGTGTCTGGTACCTCTGTCGATTTGGTGTGTGTGTGTCTGTGCGTGCGCGTGTGCGTGCGTGTGTATTGCACTTCATCTGCCTGATGCAATAACATCCCGGGGGAATGTGCGGGCTGTAAACTTCTTCATAACACCCTGTTCCTGCAACTTGGAGATATTGACTCTGAAGGGAAACAATGGCATGAATAAAATAAAAATAAAAAAAGTTAATTATCCTTTGTGTTTGTAATTTAATTAAAGATGCAGTAAAGTTTTACTGTTTTTCCAGGTGATGATGTTTAGGGCTCTGAAAAGCTATTTGTGCTGGTGAGATTAAAGTGCATTTTAAAATGTTCCCCGAGCACTTTCACATTTGTTGATAGATTTTTAAATTAAACTTTAAATTGTAATCTAAATTACCTCCAACAATTCATGGTCCCTGTAATGAACTCCCACCATTCCTGCTGTCATCTGACTATGATATACTGTAAATGGTAACTGCTCAGGGTTTTACTGAATAGTGCTTTAGTATTACTGCACTATATTAGTTGTGTACAACCCTCAAATAGAAATCAAACCACAACGCAGGTTTGGTTTAGCATAGTAACTTTATTATTTGCTAGTCTTTAGTCTTAGTGAACACTGCTACTGCTAATCATTTGGGACCTCATAGAATATACTTCCAAATAATTTTTTAGGCATTCCTGTCAAGGTAAAAGTATTTGCATTTTACCAGCCAATGAGCTTTTGGACATTAATCCTTAATAGGTAAAATAAAACTAATTGGGGAATATGAGTTCAAGTGCTCATTCGTAAAGTGACCATGGCTCATTGGCCCCTGAGGCACAGTTAGAAAAAAATACTTTCCTAAATGATTAATGTAGATTCAAAGAGAAAGGGA
Organism: Neopelma chrysocephalum; assembly: GCF_003984885.1. NCBI lineage: Eukaryota > Metazoa > Chordata > Aves > Passeriformes > Pipridae > Neopelma > Neopelma chrysocephalum. The sequence continues at coordinate 1,781,536 of NW_020897804.1, read as the reverse complement.
AGATTGCAGAGGGATAGTGGAAATAATTCACTGTGGGCTGCTCCATCATATGATGGCGAGACCAAGTGGTTTCCAAGAGCAGAGCAGAGTAGAGGCTAACTTGCAGATCACTGTTTGACCCTGGTAGATGATATTGCCTGAGGCTCACAGACCTGTTCCTGGGATGAAAAGACATAGTCCAAATGTAAGCTGGTCTAAAATCCATGGGAAGCTCTCAAGTATCTCAGAGCATTTACAAATGTGGAAAATTAGAATAAAAATTTATTCCCACAAAATAAACACATTTTTTTAAAAAACTAAACAAAACCCACCCACCATATCTGAAAGTAAAGGTCCTAGGGAAGAGCAGAAGGAGAAAATAAGCAGACATAGGAGTGCTTTGCTGCAGAAGGGTGCCCTGTTAGGCTCCAGCAGTCTGTCACATAGGGGCTTTTTGACACAGGGTTTTATCTTTCTACTGGAAACTTCTTGCACTTTTCTTCCACACAGGTACATAAGCTGTACAGGCCTCAGCTTTTGGTTTCCACGAATTCCCTGTTTTAATTATATTTTGTGTGAAATGAAAACTGGCTTGTTTGGTTACATTTGATTTTGTAGCTCTCCTGCTATGAGAAAAACGAACACTATTTGTGTTTCCTGTTCACCTTTGCCATTCGTCATCATTCAACGTGTCAACAACCATGCTGGCAAACATGGTCATTAGGTTTACTGCTTTTCTTTATTCCAAAACCCTCTTTTTGGGTGAGTACTATTGTACTTTTCTCCTTCTATCCCTTTCTTCCCTAAACCCCTCTGCTGTTTTGCTACTTGTAGAAGAACGACAGTGTCTATGGTGCTGGAATGCCTCAGTCCCTGCCTGCCGGGCTGAGCAGCTCCCTGTATGGCTTTCCTTTTTTTTCCATGTGGGTTTCCTTTTATTCCCTCCCCATCTGCCTCTCACCATCTGTCTCCTGTCTACCAAAGGTAGATTGTGCCAAACTATCCTGATAGTTTCCTCTGATAAGGTAGCTGATTTTTGAGTCAAAGGAAATGCATTAGATACCGTCTGCCCAGACTTCAGTAATGCATTTGATACGGGGTAATGATCAGTTGAACTGGAGCAGAGGGGAATGAGCAGAAGGATTAGAGGGTGGGTCAGGAGCCCACTCAAGTGAGACAAAACTGAGAAGTCTTAAGATAGGAAGTGCTGACCTGAAAAATGGTCACTCAGCAATCACTTCTAGACTGGATCTTTTTGAATATTTTCACCTGTGACTGTGGCAGGAGAAAGGAAGGAAGGAAGAGGGGTGATGGTGATGTTTGCTGATGAACCAAAACTAGGAGCTAGCAATAGTCAGGAGGAAGATCAGGATATCATAGATAAAGAACTTGATAACTTTTGGACTGGAGGTAGCAGTGAAATGGAACAGAACACACAAGGTTGTGGCTAGGGACTGGGAATGAAGATGTCAATACAGTCTGGGAATGACAGAGACGTAAAATGAGGCTGTGGTGATGGTTGGTCACAGAGATGCAGGTCTTGAAAAGCAAATATTCTAAAATTACCAGTAAACCCCAGCTTCCAACAGACAAAAAGGAGGGCAAGTGAAGATCTGGATGGTTATGTAAGTCTATCAGTGTAAACACCTTGCTAGGAGCTGAAGCTGAAGAGATATTGTGACACATTAATGTATTAGTGTGGAAACCTAGACTTTAGAGTGTCTTTGTAGTGGTCTACAAGCAGAACAAGGGCAAAAAAGGTTTTAAGATAGTTATTGATGATTGAGAAATGACACTGTTGCCTGTGAAGTGAGGCATCTCCAATCCATGATCCAGGAGATCCTTCCACTTAGATTGCAAGCAAGTGCAGTGATTGCCTCTTTGTCCTCTGTGCCCCTAATCCCTGGTGATGGCTTGGAGTTGCCACAAAAATACTGCAGGGACAATTGAGGCACAGAATTGACCCATGGCCTGGGCCTTTTAAGCAATGCCCACTAGACTGAGAAAGAAAGTATGTGTGGGAGGGGAAAATAAAAAAGAGATGTAAGTGGATGTAATATGGCAGTGAACAGGAAATCCTACTCACCCCATGGCCATTTATTCAGATTTCTTATTGGGTTTTCATTTATTATGCAAAAAATCTGACCACCCATGAGACAAGAAAGAAAAAACTATGTTATATGATGAAACCTCGAGAGAAGGAGATTCCTACAAAGAGCATGAAAAACTCTGTAATTATTTGACACTGATGTAGTTAAATATTACCAGGAGACAGAGGTGTTGCCTATTAGTCATCATGGCTCGGCTTTGCAAACGAAGATTTGGGACTATTAGTAATGGAACAGAAACTGGTTGACCTATAAATCGGGAAGTAGTTGCAAATGGGAAGTTTTTTTCGGGAAAACTATCCAAGAGAGGTAATTTCCAGGCTATTCAATGTATTTAAATTTATTTCTGAGAAAATAGCCATATTTCATGTCACTTTTAAAAAAGAACAAAGGGAATATTTAAAAGTTTCAGGAAAAAAAACATGACACATAACCTAGATCTGATATAAGGTGTGTGTTTTTAAGATATTTATGGAATTCCATACATTTATTTTATGCAATATGGGTATAAGACAAATGGCTTATAGTAATAAGTGGTTGAATATGGAAGCAGTTTCTCACTGTTAGCAGTGTGTTTTCAGACAAAATGTACACCACAACCCACTGGTTGGGGAGGAGCACTGGATGTGTTCTGATGAGAAAAGTACAGTGCTCCAGTGAGGTTAATTACCCAGGATAACCTCTTACACCAGTTGCAATGACTTCTCTGTCAATTGAAAGCATTGAATCAAGTCCAGTAATAAGATTTTTTGAAAAATTATGAATTTCATGTGGAGTTTATGGGATGATGAAGTTTCTTTTTAGTAGGTCTGACCGAATTATCTCACTGATACATAAATATATTTGTTTTTAAATATCTCTGTCTATTGAGGGCCTCTGCATTTATCAGAGTGCAGTTTTGTGAAAAACGTAGTTTTTATTTCCATTTTTCTTCCAATTCAGCAGTTTAAAGGATCATGGCTTTCACATTGTACTCAATTTCTGCCGCTGGAGACAGAGACATCAGCAATCATTCCTGAGCTCTGAAAAGCAGAGGCCATGCTAAGCCATCCTCTGTACCTACACTCTGCAAGAGACAGAGAGCAGGATGCTTCTTTTGTGAAGAAAGTCAGACTGCAGTGATAAGAAAAACTGATCTAACACGTATTTTGCCTACAGTTCTGTTAAAAAGAATTAAAAATAATATAAATTCAAGTGAATATCTGCCTTCAACTTTTTTTTGTTTGTTTTTGAAAAATAAATGCTGTTATTCCAGCTCTGTGTTCTTGATGACAGGCAATTGATGAGTTAATTGCCTTCCTAGTACCACTGAATTGAATAGGAGTGTGCCTGAAAACACCGGGTCAACCGTGTGAGCAAAGTGTTCATTGTTCACTGCTTACAGAATTCCTGCACTATGGCAGTAAATATGGTTTTCTCCCAAGCTTAAGACAACTCCAGTTCTTCTGTTGCACTGGAAAAAACTGCCTCTTTCAAAAAGCAAAATTAATAAAAAAGGCAAAAAGACAATGGGGAGGGTGGAGCATGGTTTTGTTCCCCCCTTTTTCCAATTTGTGAAGTCGAAGTTTCCTGATCTTATGCTACATGCAGACAGACATTTCTCCAATATAACTCTATCTCGAAATTGTAATGTAAATATTCATTCTTTTAAATGCATACAGGGTTATTAATGATGACAGAGCACTTTGAGCATTCCCCCTAAAGGACATTGTTTCTTTTTTCCCCATTTCAGAGTGAATGAGAAATGCCCTGCAATGAGTCTGATTAATGAATAAATATTGCTGCTTTACATGTTGCTACCTATAGACAGGTGGTCCTAATTTAAGGTGGGAAGCATATAACAAACTTCACAGTGTAAACCAGGATACAATTTCCCACTAACAGAAATTCATACTCCACATTGTACATCAGGCTTTCGGCATTTAAAATGCTGCAGCGGTGCCAACATTAGAATTCAGAGGTATTTGTTGATGCTTCTCTTGAGACCGTTCACACACGCCCACTCAAAGAGATAGCACGAGCCTCAAAATTAGTTTGTCGGTGACTCTTTGGAGCCCTTTTCTACTCATATATGGTTTCATTTTTCTGAACGTGACCTTTGGTTCGCAGCAGCAACGGCTTTGGTTTGCTACCGGTTTCGAGGCAGCAGCTTTGAGGGAAAATGAGCCCGTGTCTTTTTTAGCTCTTAACAAAACTGTGGTCTTGTAGTGAACAGAGATCATATCACCCTCACAAAGTGATACATGCAGGTTAAAGGATGTCTGCCCCGTTTCACGGGAATGCGGGTCCCTCTGACCGCCGCCTGATTTCAATAAAAATGAATGGGAAAGTATGGAAATGTACACTGAATGAGCAACTTCATGGATAATAGACCTTTACTGGTTTCATGATAAAGAAAGAAAAAAAAAAGAGGTTGGAAAAAAGAGTGTTTGGATACTTCTGAGCTGCTTGTGCTGAAAGGCATTATAAATGTGAAAGGCTGTTTTTTATAAATGCGGTTAACACAGAATGATGATAATTAAAAATACTGCTAGCAGCACTCCCACATCAATAACTGGATGCTTTGGATTTTTTAGTCATTTCATTTGAACTGTTGCTGACAGTGCCTACTATAGCTCAGGTGGCAAATCTTTCTATTCTAATGCTATCCTCAACATGTTCTTGAGCATGAGATATTTGGACTGCACACAAGTTTACATGCTTATGGCAAATGTGATTTTAATAGAACAACAGTTTGACCACTTGGCCTATTGGTCCACTATCACTTTGGCATGTCTGGGGTGATCATCCAGTTGGAGCTCTGGGTTGTTCGGAGCGTTGTGGTGAGACACAGCAGCTTTTACCAACATGCAGCAAAGCCATGTTTTTCCAAGTAATTTTTCCACATCTCATTTCTGAAATTTCTGTGGAAAAAATTCTGCACAGATGTGGGGTCACATCAAAACCGTGGGTTGAAATGCCTCTGAATATAAGAAACTACAAGGGTTTGAGGGTATATTTCTTGTATGTGTCAGATTATATTTCTTGTAATTTTTCTAACTGATGAAAAACGCATTTGAATAACATTTAGATTTGAAATCTAAATTTCAAATTTAGAGGAAAAACAGATCGTAATCCTGATGTGCGATTGTATGGGAGGTGTCACAACAGAACAAAAACCTTCAGATTCTTAAGGAAGCTTCATCTTGAACCAGGAACATATTGATCCAGGAAATAACTACTCAGAAAGTGTCTTTTTTCCCATTCCTTATCAAAAAACCTTCAACTTTCAGTTGTGCAATTAGCCACTTGTCCATTTCAAAATCCAATTTTTCTCTGGTGAGAAACTTTCAGAGGAGTGTGCCTATGAATGCTTTCCTTGCCCCACTTTGTTTTATTCCCATTCCTCAAAGCTTCCTCTTCAGCTGCAGATTTTTAAGAAGATAAACTTCTTCTTCATCATGGCTAGGCTTCGCGAACGAAGATTTGGGAAGGGCTCTACCCACTATTCTTGCAAGCGCGTTGGTGGCTAAAAAGGCCAATACGGGAAAGGCAAGTCCGGTTGCAAAAGACACAGCAGAAAGACTCCTTAGATGGTATATTCTGCAAGGCTCGATTCTTTCTGCGTTGTCTTTTCTCCTCAAGGGTGATCCTGCGTGCTTTCTCAAAAGCATCAGCGGCGTTATAAATGGACTGTCTCCAGGCCTCCCGATTGGAGGCCAGAGTAGACCAGTTATGGTGATCAATATGCCCAAGGCTGAGTTGTTGCTTCAGGGAGTCCTTGTATCTTTTCTTCGGAGCTCCTCTCTTGCGGCAGCCGGAGGCAAGTTCACCATAAAGCAGGACCTTAGGGAGGCGGTGGTCCTTCATCCTGGAGACGTGCCCTGCCCAGCGCAGTTGCGTTCTCAGTAGCATGGCTTCAATACTTGTGATTGCTGCCTGTTCAAGAACAGATGTATTGGTCACATAATCTGACCAGTGGATGTTCAGGATTGTACGGAGGCAGCATTGATGGAAGCGTTCTAGGAGACGCAGGTGGTGGCAGTAGATGACCCATGTTTCGGAACCATATAAAAGAGTAGACAGCACTATGGCTCTGTAGACACTGATCTTGGTACCTTTCTTCAAGTGTTTATTACGCCATACTCTTTTATGGAGTTTTCCAAAAGCACTATATGCCTTCGCTAACCTATTGTCTATCTCCCCGTCAATCTCACCATCTGAGGAGATGAGGCTGCCTAAGTAATTAAACTGTTGGACTGTATTAAACTTCTTCTTACTAAGAGAATATAATACTTCCTTTGGTATGCTTTCTTTTCCCATAAAACAAGGTCACTGGTCTACTCAGATTAACTTTTTTACCTGCAGAGTGAGATGCTTACCAAGACAATACACACTTAGTTCTGTATATGGCAT
>NW_020897804.1:1685054-1770054 GCF_003984885.1 Neopelma chrysocephalum | reverse complement strand
CACAAAGCTCTACTGCAGGCAGAAGTCAGCCTGAGACTTGTTCCAGGGACATTAGCCAGCACAGGCAGAGCCAGGTTTAGAAACCAGGAATTTGTAACTCCCCAGGCAGCACTCTGTCCTCTGATCTCACAGACCTTTTTCTGTGCTATAGGTAGCACTTCCTACAGGCATTTTCCAGCAAATTGCTTTACATTTTCCACTGTGTTCATTGTACAGTGTCAGTTCATTAAGGAGGGTAAACTCCAGCACTGCAGCTCTTTGCTCAGTCAGCACCTGGGGACTGGTTTCCTGATCTCGCTTTACCAGCAACACTTAATATGGTGTTTGGAAGGATGCTAAAAGGCTAACTTTGTCAGCCACCTTTTAATGAATTTTGTGAAAAAGACTAGACCACAGGGGATTACCACCTGCACGTTATTTGTCTTTACTTACACAATGTTAATTTTGGTTTGCCACAGTCTTGACACTACTGTTATTTTCACACAGTGTGACTTCATTCAGTGCAGTAGGGGATAACGTCAAGTACAGATGTGGAAGAAATACAACACTGTTAAACCTCTAAAGCAATTGTAAAAACAGCTTTAACCCAGTAAATCAATAATTTGATAATTACTGTGAGCTAGCTGACCTCTGCTTAAAATACAGAAATAGCAGGGAACATGTTCCTAATAGCAATGAATTCAATAGTTTGCTGCAGTTTTTCACCCAGTGTGTGATGTGAACACCTCCAAATGGGATGGCAAGCCAAAACATGGAACAATAGACAAAACTGAGAGGACAAGTTTAAAGAATTCCACTTCCTTTTTCTTTAGCTCAATGGCTTGTTTGTCCAATAAAAATGTAAATCCTCTCCAAGCTTTCAGAATTGTACATTCTGGTCCTTGCTGTAATGGCAAAGGTAGCCCTGCCAGGACATCACTTTAAAATAGATGGTTCTTGTAAAACCTCTGGTGCAAATACAATTCAGATTGAATTTAGTACACAAGCCTGGAAGCCACTACTAGATCTCATAAACCTTTACCCAATAATAGTGGTGTTTCCATATTTTTTATCTTTGTATCTCAGTTGAAAACTTAAATAATAATGAAATACACTAGAAACCTATTTCTAAAGTTTGGTAGTCATCACTGGGCGGTTGATTCCCAGGAAATCTTAAGGTATAGACACATCCCTGGAAGTGATTGAAGTATTCAATGGAAATCTTATAGATTGATTCCTGGACAGTCTTGCACTTGTAAGAGGCAGCAAAGAAGCCACAGAGGTGTTTTGAAAAGAAGCATTTAAAATGCAGTGAGGGATGGAGTTTTTCTAGTGCAATAAACCTTTAGCAGAATAGGTGGGACCTTGTTTCTGAGCTGCTAAAGAAATACGATTTTGCCTCACTGGTAAAGGGAAATCACTAGAGATATTGGTGATCAGAACAACATTTTCAAAAGTAATGGCAGAAATCTTATCAATAATCCTTTTTTTTTTGTCATTGATTTCATCTGTACTTGCATCTCTATAATTTCCCAAAACATCACTGATGATCTGCAGAGAACTCTGGGCATAGAGGTCCTTCACCAACTACTTCACCAGACATCACCCCAACTCTGCATATCCAAAATATCACCTTGACTATGCATGCCCCACACATCACTCTAACCTAATGTTCCCAGCACTGCCATAGGTGGCTGTTTGCAGGGGCAACATACGATAAAGGAGGATGCTGTTAACATCCAAGAATGAAAGTTAGGAGACACAATTCCATCTTGCATTTCCTTGCACCTACATTTCTACCATAAACCACTCTCTTCCAGGACATACCCTGGCAATGCCACCAGTGTTGAAGAACTTGAGGCATGAGGAAGACATTGAGACACCAGTACCATTTTAGATGCTGCAGGGTATCTGAAACACATATGTGGGGCTAAGAGATGGGACAGAGGACCCACAGGAGATCCATTGCTTCCTGGAACCGCATCTGGAGGCAACATGGGATGTCCTGAGATGTATAAAGTAGCACTGAACACCAGTATTGCTCCCTTGCAGCATAGACTAACTACAGAGTGGTTATAAAATATTTCTATTCTCAAATGCCTTCATTTTTCTTTGAACTAATTTTGCACTGCTCAATAGCAATATATAAGGCAATACAGAATCACGTAGATTCCGATTTGCCGGTATCTTTGTGATTCCTCAGCTTTGGATGCTACATACATACATATCTTGGTAAAAGAAAACATAGAATTTTAACCTAAAGCCTCCATAACAAAGGATGCAAAATATGTTATCTCTTACTCTTCATGCTCTCAGGAAGACTTTAAATGTCCTTTGATCCTCCAGAATATTTGTTTTCATGGCCAAATATCACAATTGAACATAGCAAAAGGTACAAAAAATGTGTAAAACTTTAGAGAAACTAGGCTTGAAAACATTCATTTTCCTTTTGTAACACTGTCTATAAATCCTGCATGATTTTCTTTTATGCAGGCACCTGATCAATCACAGGATCAGGTGTGGAATAGGGAAAAATATACCCCCGAAACAAATTATGAAAGAAACTCAGGTCTTTTGCCCTTACAGTCTATTTTTAAGTATGAAAAATTGCAGCAGCTAGACTTTTCTGGAATCTACTATGTCTCCTGTATTTGATGCCTTTTCTCTGCATAGTAATGTGTCTTTAAAAAAACCCCACTGATATATGTTACAAGGAGTGTATCTCTTTCACCGAGACAGAACATTTTAATTTCCCAACACCTTTTAGTGATTGCTTCAATTTCCGAAGATTTTGATAAAATCATGTGGTTTTAGAGTATCAGGATTGAATACCCTGCTCCGGCAGCAATTTAATGAAATGCTGTAGTTTCACAGCATTTCATTTGACATAACCTAGCTCAGAGGTCTAATAAATGCAGTGTGATAAATGTTGGAGCTACGATTGTAAAAATATACTAGTAATTGGGTTAATATGCCTTAAAATACTACCCATCAGTTATCTTTCTCCTTGCCGTTATATGGCTTGCACTGTAAAGACTGAGCAATGCAGTTTACTCTCTTCCCCTGCTATCTCCTTTTCTTTCCTGCTTTTGTAAGTGTTCCTTTTTTTAAGCATTTGATTATAGCAAGCTATGTGTATTCTCCTACAAGCAACAAATTCTTCTTCATACCCTGGAGCCTTTTTCTAAGCTCCTCATATGCTTTTCACAGTCATCTGGAGGAAATTTAAGAACATAAGACAGATGCTTCAAAATGAAAGACAAATATAAACAAGCATACAGAATACATCAGGAGATGCAAAGGTAGGTTTTGATAAGTGTTATTTTCCTTTATTATATCAGATGTGTTTCAGTAATAAATAATAGAGGTATCAGAGTTAGGAGATTAGAACCAGCAATACATTTTGGCCTTCTAATTATCAGTAGTGTGTGTGTATGTATATGTACGTGTTATATCATAACAATACCACAGGACAGAAACTCTTCTGCTGTAAACTGGTACTTTTGCATACTGGGCTTTAGGAGAGAGAGTCAGAACTTCTTTTTAGCTAAAATCTGATGTTTGATGTGTTTCCCCAGACTGGATATGTTCTTGTTAATTTTCAACATACAGATTGGAATTTCAAGGACAACTAATTAATCTAAAATTATCGTTTCAAGCAACAGGCAAATATCCATACCTCCTGCTGGAGTCTGAAATCCTTTGTTAGTCTTTGAAAACAGCTGTGTGAAGATATACAGCTGTAGCTGAAATATCACCGTGTGGAATTGCTGCCTCTGGGGATGTGTGTGTGTGTCATTGCTCGTTGTCCCCACAGAACTGATATAAATAATAACCGTACTTATAATTTTACTACACATACATTGCATATGTATGTGGGTGCAGTGTGTTGTGCAAATAGTGCATGAGACAGGGCTGATATGGAGGAGCATGCTGTTCTTTCCATAGCATCCAGCTTGGAAGGAAGGGTTAAGATGAGGGAGCAGAGCCAGGGCTGTGATAGTATCTGCCACACTATATAGGATAACAGAGGTGAGGGAATGGAGAGGCTTCTGAGGCCATGAGAAGACAGTGGGGAGCCATTTGACAAGCTAACCATGAGCTCTAACAAGGGCAGAAGAAAATCAACCTGAACTCTACATACCCTGGGGGTAGCCAAGCCATCACTCCCATCTAATGGCCAAAGATTAAAGAGCCATGAAATAGCTGTAAGCATAGGACTCAGTCCCTATGTTCAAGCAGTACAAGTTCACACATTTCTTTCCACTGCTGCCATAGGTGAGTCTCAGTGGTCAGTGCCTCCCAAGGCTTAACACCAAGTAATAAGGATTACTTTCTGTAGGGCATGTAATTGAAACACTTTGTGGCCATATGACAATAGCCACATAAATCCATCTTTCCCATGATTTACAGAGCTTCCCTACACAAGGGGCCAGCAGGTGGCTTTTAAGGTTCCCTGTTCTACACACGTGCCTAAATCTACCATCACAGTCAAGTGAAAATGGGCAAGATCCAGCACTGGACAGTAGCTCAGCATGTGCATAGTGAGAGATTACAACTTCAAATGCAGGGTACAGGAGAGATTTGTCATTGAGAACTTCTTTACCAACTGTCTCTCTTTGTTAATTAGAAAATATCTTTTCTTACCTTAAAGCAGATTTTAAAAGCCTGATATAACAACACTGATGTTCCCTCTATTAAGAGTGCAACTGAACAGTTGGACCGATGTAGTTAAACTGGTGCATAGTTCAGAAAGCCCAAACCAAACAAAGTGTTTCTTCAACTCAAAGGACCATTCCAGAGATGGTCAGAAACTCTAGGCAATCAAAGTGAGAGGGAGCTCATCCATGGCTGTGGAGTTATGCCTGATGTTTTTCTAATAAGAATGACAGAAATCACACACTGGAGGGCTTAAAATTTGTCTTCTCATTTACACTGTGTCACATCTATCTTCGAGGAGGGTTTTTTCCTCAAATAGCTCCAGCTTTTTGACTGAGACTCTTCTCTTTGTTAGGCAGCCAAACCCCCAGTATAGTCACAGGAAAAATCTGCACCTCCCAAATGCAGTTCAACCTGTCCCAACATTGCTCCGAGACAGGCAGGATGAATCATAGAACCATTTAGATTGGAAAAGACCTCTAAGGTTTTAGAGTGTTACTGTTAACCCAGCACTGCCAAGTCCACCACTAAAATATGTCCCCAAGTGCCACATTTACATGTCTTTTAAATACTTCCAGGCATGATGACTCCACTGCTTCCCTGGGCAGCCTGTCCAAATGCTTGACAACCCTCAAAGTGAAGAATTTTTTCCCTTGTATCCAATCTAAACCTCCCCTGGTGCATCTTGAATCTATTTTCTCTTGTCCTATCACTTGATTCTTGAGAGAAGAGATCAATGCCCAGGGTCCAGAGATACAACTTTTAGAAAGTAAAAATTAGGTCAGATGAACCTAACTGTGCTTTGTCAGAGTAGTTGCACCGATATTCTTTGCTAACAAAGTGAGTTTTGCAGAGACAGGATTTATGGTTTTAGAGCCATTACAGAGGGTCCTTGGGCAAAGGAGTCCCTGAGGACATTCTTGCATTAGGCAGTTGTGACAGGGACTTTTTCTGGGATAGCTATGCTGGTCATTCAAAGCCCCCGTGTGTCCCCTCACTTCAGGAAGAGTGTGTAGCTTGCTCCTGCGAAGCACTGGATACCTGTGTGAAGCTCTGGTTCAAAGAGGCAGGATCCAGCCCTTCTTGTTGTGTGCAAGGGGTAAAGTAGGAAATTGGTAGGGATAGAGTAGGGTAGAGTAGGGTAGGGTACAAAATGGCATGGCATGACATGATATGACTTGACATGGATGGATTGTTGGACCCCTGGGGAAAGGCCACGCTTCCATCGCCTGATGCTTTGACAGCAGATGCTCCACTGGCAGTTAGGCCAGACCTAGGGAGCCTCTTCCAGCTCTCATTTCCACGCCTTCTTCGAGCTTTGAAGCCACTGGCCTGCCTTTCTGCTGTCAAGGAGCCTGGGAGCACATTTACATTTTCTGAATAGGGCAATTAGTGCACACTCCTTTCCCCGTGTCACTCGCACCTGGTCTCTGACATTCGTGCCTCATCAGTACTAATGGCCCAGCCATTAGTGATTATTACTGGTCATTGTTTCTATCCCGCTGACCCCCCCCCCCCCGACTGGCAAAAGCACCCTCCTGCCTTCCCCTCCAGCACGGAGCTTGATGTTAATAGCCCAGTTTAATATCAGAACCTCTGAGTACATAAATAAAACCAGACAGGCCCTACCTATATTTTATATGGCTAGTGAGAGATGAATACATGCTTTTTTGATTATGATTAATGCTGCTGTTTATTATTTTTATTGCAGCAGTGGTTTAAATATCATGTCCTATCTAGGTGCAGTAAAAATTCATCGGAAAAAGATGGTTTCTGTTTCAGGTAGATGATACCCCAGATCATCGGAGCATTGAGGATCTGGAGCAGCTTTCTTCTTGGACAAATAAGTATCAAGAAAACCTAAGGACTCTTAAGGGTGAATTCAGAAGGTTTATCAGATTACATAGGGGGTACCTACATGGAGTTGGTTATGGTGACTCCAGAGATCACTTTTAGCTCTATATGCATATGTTCTTCTGGGCAGGAACCACCGTATTTTCTGCTCATCAGGAGATAAAACCCTTGTGTCTGCTGTGTTAAAGAGAATAAATAGTTTCAATATTATAGCTCATTCGCTCTACTGTCCTGCTTTGGCTAGGCAGTGTGATCCCTGAAGGGGTAAGGTCTGAGCATGTATGAGTAAGAACAGCAGGAATTCACCTTCGTTTTACACTGCCACTTATTTTTGCATACATAAGAGTAAAGACTCATCTGCAAATTTCTTTTCAGTCTCAGCCCATTCGTGACACAGATTTTTAGCCAAGTTCAGCTGAAAACAACTTCGTTTTTCCCGATGGCATTTGGTCTGCTTTACCGGTGCACCCAGAAAATTCACTCCTGGCAGTCTGCTCCTCCTGTGCTGTCCCACCTGACTGGTAGTGTGGGACCACAAGAAGATTCCAGCCCTCTAAGGCTATTGTAATACCCTGAATCAAGCTGGTTAAGCAGATAATCTTCTCAGGGCCTTTCTGGAGGGAACCTGTCTTTTCTGAAGTTTATGCTAGTAAATTATGCAATGGTGATTGTCTGAGGTCCAGCTCACTGCTCCACCCGCTGCTCCAGAGACAATTAAGCCCTGTGTTAAGGACTTTTTTAAGAATTCCCTGTAAACTGTGTCACGGGATTTGTGGATGGCCCCTATGTTGATTTGGATTTTACCTTGAATGAATAATGTTATCTGTATTATAGCTGTCACAGATGAAAAAACAACTTCTACAGATGAGTGAATCCATTTGTTGGTTTATGGATCCCAAATCCTCCAGGGCAACAAATCCATCTGTCATTGCTGAATGCCTGTGTTTTATTTGGTGCTGTGAGTCAGCTGACAGGTATTAAAATGCACATGGAAGTGGACAGATCCTTGCTGACTTTCCAGCAGAGGAGGCCCATGGGTGTTTTTATTCCAGCACTTAGGATGAAATAACATAAAGTCAGGAAATCCATTCCTAAGGGATAGTACAAATTGTCTGAGCTAGTAAGACATTGATATTTGGTCCATGGGCCTTTGACCTAATCATCTGCCTAGGTCATCCTAGCCCACTGTTTGCTTCCTTTTCCTTATTGCTCTTTTCTTTCCAGATGGATGCAGCTCAGGAAAACTGCACTTTGTGGGCCAGCCTCTTTTGTTCCCCTTTTCTGTCCTTTCTTGTTCTTTGTTTTTGCTTCTCCATTCTCATTTCCTTGTTTGTGCTAGTGTACCTCAGGAGGAACCAAAAAAAATACTTAGGTGAAAACATAGTTTTAGGGACTTTCTTTATTTGTGGTGTTTTCACCTAAGAGGAGTCCAATTTCTAGGCATCTGTTTAACCAAAATGTGATTATTTGGCAATTAAACCATGCCCTTTGGATGGGGAGAAGTGAAGTTCCTTACATGGGGCTTTAGGCACCTACCTTAATTAGTTGCCATTCCAGAACTCTTTCTGGGATATCTCCAGATGCTGAGTCAAAGCAATTTAATTTGCTTCTTGCTCTGCATCACTGTCAGAGGAGTCTGCTTTTCTCCACTGACTGAAAAGAAAGCCCAGCTAATTAGGTGAAGCATCTAAAGTCGGGGTGAATTATCCCTGATTTGACAAGCCCACACCCACAAATCAGATAACCTCGGTTGCACTGTCTAGAGTAAAAGCAAAATAATGCACCAACTCAGAAAGTTAAGATCCCGGTGTGGACAAGGTTTGAGAACAAAATCTGCAAGATCACCATTTTTTATAAATCTTTGCTGAATCGTTATGTGTGTACTTTAGTATGAGCTCAGGTTTGGCCATTCATGGTCAGTACCTGATGTCCTGCAGAACCAGGTGGAAAGAGAATTGCCTTTCTACAGAATTTAAACCCACAGTCAAGCAGGGAGTGCATACACCCCTAATAAATCCAACTGCCACAAAAACTGGACTTTTCAGACTCTCTGTTTGTGTTATTATACCTTCAATGACTGAATTTTGAGGAGAAAGGTCCAAATGACCCATTCAGACATATGCCCTTCTTTGCTGACCTTTAAACCCAAACAAGACACACCAATCTTAAGAGCAAAGATTCTCTCTCCTTTTGTAGAATTCACCTCATCCCAACAATCCCTGCATTTACAGCTTCCTTACTACTACTGGTTATTGTTTAAATAAAGCATGCATTCTGGTAAATAGCAATTGCTCAAACATAAGCAGCTTTAAAGGCAAGAAGTAACCCTTCCAGTCTCTAGATGAAGGATGATTTGAAATGAATTGATGTGTTCTGACTGGTGAGTCAGAATAATTCAGTTTCTCCCCCCCCCTCCAGTGTTAAACCAAGTCAATTTTTTCAAACCATATTTGATATCTTATTGTTTATTTTCGGTCAGCAGACAGCAATTTTCAAGAACTGCTCTTGATATACAGCTCAGATATCTTACAGGTCACATGTCATTCAAGAAAGGTCAATGATTCATTTAAAGTTTCATCATTCTTCACATAAACAGGCAAACAGCATTTCATTCACAGTGCAGAATTTGTGGGGGTGATAGGCCCCTGTAGTAACAAAGTCTGTGGAGTCTTATTCCCTCCCTAAGAAAGAGTGAATTGACATCATTATCATTACCTTATCACACTCCCAGTAAAAGTATCTGCACCTAAACAGATATTCGTTTAGGGTCAATTCTAAGGAGTTTTTTAGATATGTTTCTTCCCTGATTTTTTTCTCATAATTTGTAAAAACCAAAATATTGTTAACTGATTATACCTTCCTGGCTTATTCAGTCAGAATACGTGGAGACAAATATTACAATCAAGCAATAGTGACATATACTTCATTGGCAATTGATTTATAACTGTTTGTTCGTGTTAAATCAAGATTTCTGCTGTTGTTGATCCCTTTAGAAACCATACTTTCAGTAGAAAATGCACATTTAAAAAGCAACTTTCTTATATCTAAGCAATAATACCTGATTTAATTAAACCCGAAAGACTTTTAACAAATAAGATGTAGTTTTCATAGGGTAAGTGATCTATTTTCTATTTTCTGTCTGTGCTGTCCTCAGTACAGCATTTGAAGCTAGTAAATTCACTGAGTAGCCTTCATGAAATAAATAATAATGCCAGCTTCTCATTCTGGATCCAAATGAACCTGCCTAACCATCACCTTAAACCATTTTAATTGGTGTTTTAGAAACAAGTTTCTTATCAGGAGTGAAAAAGCAGGTCTAAAAAAAGAAAAGTAATAAAGATAGTTTTAAAAAACATTGCTGACTACTGATGTCATTCTGCTACCATTAAAGATCTCCAGATGCAGTATTGAAGCAAGACATTAATCTGCTTTATCTGGGCCTTTGGCATTAATGGGGCTTTACAGTGTAGTCTGTGTGCCTAATTCTTGCACGTCAGTGTATTGGTAGGCATCTACTGCATCTCTTGGAGTCTAAGTACTTTTCATCACCTATTCCTTCTTGCTCAATATCACCTGTGATCCTTCACACCAATGCGATTGTTTGAAGGCAAGACAGGAACCAGGAAAGCTTTGAAAACTCCATTCAGTATCTTCTGTCTCATTAGCTGTCAATTGTCTTTAAAAATCTGACTGTTAGTGCCTACAAGTTAGTGATGAGACTGCCCTCAACCGCAGAAGAGGTTTGCAGTGTGTTCTGCACCAACTGATTATGAGTGCAAAAGCGTGAACAGCAGAAGCTACAGAGGTGTTCAGTCAAAGACCTTGTCCCTGTACAATTCACACTGGCAGTGCAGAATAGAAGATGAGTTAGTGGTAGTGGTCATAATTTCCAAAACACTCAGCAAGCAGAGATTTCCAGCGAGAATAAAGGAATCTTGCTCACTGATACATGCTGAACATTCCAGCCCATGGTGCAAAACCATGGGTTAATATTTTTATTCTTGCCTGTGTTTACATTATGGAACTAGATTATCACTTGAAACTCTCCACATCTCAGTTTTTCAAGTAAAACAGGCAAGGGAATAATATCATGAAGTTACTGTTTTAGTGTTGGGTTCTTTAATCTACTTAGAAGGCAGACACTTCTAAGACATCTTTTGATATTTACCATCACGTGCATGTGTTCCAGAAAAGAGAGTTGTAGAAACTAATACTTAGGTCTTGTCCCTGGAAGTATCTGAATTAGCTACCAACATCTAAAAGGGATTGATCAGAGAGTCTTTCCATAGACTCATTGTGATGCATTTCATCCCTAGAGAGTGGGGCTGTTGTGTCTCCCATGACAGCCCTGGGACAAGCCAGATGGGGGCTCATTTCTTGGTTATTTGGTTTCCTCAGTTTGTCATTGTACCCCTGTGCTATTTTTGTGTGTGGGGAGATGATCCTTTCGCATGACCTAACACACAAGTCCAGTGTAATTCTTGCAAAGAAGATAGCATTTATGGTGCATATGCTCCAAAAATTGTTTATCTCAAGAGAAGTTCAAGGTAAAGGTTACTTGTACTTTGGCAATTACCTGTTGCTCAGCCCATGTGTGAACTTCATTTATGGAGAAAGGAACTTCTCTATCGATATTGGAAAGTGTTGGCAGGATTGACCCTTTAGTGAGAGGGAGAGAAAGCAGTTTGCATTTTATGACTTGACAGTGATAATGACTTTGCTAACTAGGAGCAGAATGAATTTGATAGATTAAACATAACACAGCAAAACATTTACACTTTGTGAAAGTGAAATGAATTAAAATACTTTGGAAAAAGGCTTCTCTTTTTCAAATAGTTCCTTTTAGTTTTGGAAGTTAAAGCCAATTTTTCTTTGACATTGCTATTACCCGTGAAGGAAGATAGCTTGTTGGGTGGCTTGAGTTAGAAAACCTCCTCCTTGACCTGTAGTGGCTCTTTGCAAGATCTCTAAGTGCACCACAGGAGGTTTTGAGGGTAAAATTTTCTAACTGTAACATTACAGATATGTGTGCATGAATAATTTACAACAAATTTTGCAAAATTTGATTCCTGACATTTTTCCACTGTTCAGTTTTACAGCATTAAGGATGTACTACAGGCGGCATTAAGGAGGTTATTATCCAATAGAGCGTGGAAATACATGAAACTTTTGGCAGGTGGAAAGCAAATAATATAGCAATCCTTCACCAGAAAAAGAAACAATTGAAAAAAAAAAAACAGACAAAAAAGTCAAAATAGTGTCTGGGTCTTTCACATAGGAAGAAGTCTTCTGGACACTGGACTACTTCAAATCCTCTGAGATCATAGTCATGTTCTTGAAATTTGATTTTTCTGCTCTTGCTTTATTCTGACTTGTAAGTGATGATGAGCAGGTCCAAAGGGATGCCACATGTTAACCATTCCTACAAACAAGCAAGGACTAGGGCATTCACCTGCTCCTGGGGTGGAGTAAGGAGCCTGTCATTCCTGCCTGTCCAAAGAAAATGGAGCATAACATTGGTTTAGCAATGTTCTGAAGGAGTTGCTCTCAATATCACAATGATGTTCCCTTTGAACATGAATTTATCTGTTTTTTAGCATTCATAGTTAGTGATGAAAAACAGAACACACATCTGAGGCAGTTAAATTTTTTTTCTCCAAGCTTGACCATTCTAGGTGATCTCAGTACGACTCTTTGTTCTGCTGCCTCAGCAAGACAAGGAGACTCTGAGTGAAGTCAAAATACTGCCTGCTAGAACTATTTCCTTGTATCTCTCTTCAGAAACCAAACTAAATAGAAACCAGTAGGCCAGATCGTTAAATTTGCCGCCACATTATAGCAGTCCTCTCTTTTCTTTCACTCTCCTTTTGCTTTTATTTATCCTATAATCCAGAGGGCCTATGGACTAAACCAGCATCAGGGAACCCAGGGACCATTTGTTGCCAACTACAGCTCTTGCCTGGGATGAAAAATTAAAACTGCCTTGCTCTTGGGGAAGGATCTTGTAGTACTTTCTCTAAAAAAAAAATCACTCTGGAAGTAGTGCTCACTATCCATTGGGATGGAGGATGTCGAGGTAGGGAATGTGTTCATCTCCAGCTGCAACATCAGAGTAACACAGAGTACGACCTAACCCAGCAAAAACATCATGGTGAAAACAAGAGAAAAGTCAAACAGGACATCACCACCTGACCTCTGTGTTCAGAGGGTAGATTTATCACTCCCACAAAATTTTAATAAAGCAATAAATTACAGCCCTTGTAGATTAGCACTTAGAGCCTGGATTTGAAATGACAATACAGGATTGAAGGGCTTTCTGGGCCTTATTATCGATCCACGTGCTGGCCAGTCAGTTAAGAATCATTTTCAGGACCCGGTTCGTTAAGCTTTGAATTTGCATCTGCACACAGAATATGTCTGTGTATTTCTGTTTGTGTACAAATGGAGTGACAATGCAAATGACCACATACTGCACTTAAAAATCTGGTTTAATAGGCTTTCAAAATAATTCAACTCTTCACTTGAATTTTGCACTAAGAAGGACTGCACAGGACATGTGACTGTCATGCATTGTCATTAGAAGGATGCACTTGATTAGTGAGAAATTTCAATTAAATTGGTGTTTCACACAGCAGATGACAATTAATGAAGCCTACAAACAACACACAAAAGGATGTGTGTTAACAAACTCCTCCTGATTTTTGATGGAGCTATTTGGAGTGTACCACTAATAGAATTTAATTTGGTGTTTATTGACAACTCGGCTTCCTTTTGCTGTTCAGATCCAACTGAAAGCAAAGGAAAAAGTGATCTTGAGTATCTTTGTTTGCCATCAACATGAAGTGAGGTGGAGGAAAACTGAAAGGGCTCTGTGCAAGCAAAGGTCTAATGGAAGAATTCATTCATTTTGTTTTCTTTCTCTTGTTTTCAGTCTAGGGCCCAATAGTAAAAGAAGTATGAGCAAGTATTTCCCCTACTCAGTGGTGTTATTTCTCCAAGAATGTATTTTTTACTTTTTGGTAACCATCCACTGGGTAACAGCACACATAACTTGAAATTGTTGCTAAACCAAATTATACTCACGCAAAGCAAATTCTTGTAATTAGCAGAGATCCTTAAGATTGATGCTGATGTAAAGGAGAGCAGAATTTGGCCCATAATGGGTCAAATGTGTACCCTGTCAGCACAGATCGGTAAGGAAGAAGTCTGAATTTCTTGTCAGGTTTTTGTTTTAGATTAG
Organism: Neopelma chrysocephalum; assembly: GCF_003984885.1. Classification (NCBI taxonomy): domain Eukaryota; kingdom Metazoa; phylum Chordata; class Aves; order Passeriformes; family Pipridae; genus Neopelma; species Neopelma chrysocephalum. The sequence goes on along the minus strand of NW_020897804.1, from coordinate 1,756,322 downwards.
ATGGACTACAGAGCTCTGGGCCTCTACTAACATATTTGTGTGTGTAACCACGGGCAACACACAAACACTGAATAACACCTATATTTAATTTTCTTGGCTCTGATATTCCCTGAAAATTCTTATTACAAGACCTTGCTTTATATTGTTCATAATTCTTTTGAATGTGAACTGGGCTGGTTGAAAATTTCCATGCTAGACATTTCTGCTTGCCGTACATTTTGGGAACATTTCAGCTAAAATAGTTGAAGTGCTTCTGAGTGTGAAATTATGGGAAATATACTCTGTTGCATGTTGGAAAATGTTCCTTTTTAGTGGTTTAGTGGGCAGATGTACCTTCACTGTTGTTTAAAGCACAAGACTGAAAATTCGGTGAGGTTTGCTCTGCCTTCAACAGGAAAATCTTGAATATGGTGCAGTGTAAAATTTGTGTGAACAAGCAGAAACTTCTTAGATGAGGGTACTCAGTATTTTAATCTGTAAAGGGCAAGGTCCTTTCTGAAACTGTTGGATAGGAGCAGGACTTTCCTAGCAATTTCTTCCAGCATTGCTGGAACAAGATCTGATGGATTTTCTCTCCAGTGCAGGACATGGACTCAAGTGAATTGACTTAAGCATGGTGAGGAAAATGAAGAGGATATCCTGTAAGTAAAGCTGAAAGCTGCTGAAAGTGTCTTTGAGTGGGGAAAAAAATGGGAATAGACCAAGAAGGGAGATGATGAATGGGAAAGGACCTGAGAGTTGGAAAATATTATCTAGGCAATAAGACTAGAACAAGGACAGTGGTGCAAAATCCCCAGGAGCCAGGAAAGGATACTGTCATAAAAAGGGAAGCTGTCCACTGTTATATCGCTGAAGGTGTTCCAGGTTCTTATGACAGGAAAACTCCTGGCTCCTGCTTGATCTTGGCAAAGGTCTCACAGATGCTTCTTCTAAGACACTGCAGCTCCCACTGCTGCAATCTGCTCCTGGAAATGTCTCAGCATGTTACCCTCACCTTCCCCTGTACAAAAGCAAACCAAACTAAACCCCGTGTTTTTGTGTCTACCAACACTTGGGCTTTCAGCAAGTATTGACGAAGTTATGGTGCAAAAAGCACTTCCCAGCCTACTCAACCGCTAAAACTTACTGTGGTCATCATTAACTATAATTACTACAAGCATCCAAAGTTGTGCTTGAGGCCTGGAGTCCTTGTCTCACTTCTGGAATGCGTATGGCACCGTGATTCTTTGTGATGCAACTCTTGCTTTGAATGAAAAGCATTTGAAACAGCATTTCATGTCTAAGTTGTGTATTAAAAATCTGTTAAGGTTGAAAAGTCAAATACCGACGAAGAAAATATCAGTATTAATTCAATCCCTCCCTAGGAGACAAATTCCTAGGATGAATTCCTTTATCTAGGAACCATTCTGATAATCTATTCCCATGGAAGTTGGAAGGCACACACTGAGTGGTGCGAGGGCTTCAAGAAGGTAAACATATTGAGGCACTAAGCTGGAGGATTCTCTTGCTGCCTTGGGATTGCACATCTATGTGATGCTGCCTGTGGTAATTCAAAGAACCACATCCCTGATAAGCAGTGAAAGAGCAGTCACTTGAGGCTGACAGAGGTAGTGGCTTCAAAACCTGGTCAATGGAGCTGGTAGGGACTGCTGTATGCCCACAACAGACCCCTTCTGCACAAGACAGCAGCTCCTGTTGAGTTCTGACCAAGAACCATCAGTTATGGCATCAATCCACCACTGTCAGCTGCTCGGTAGCATCTGTGCCAGGCAGCAGAACATGGGCACAAAGTGTGGCAGCCACCACATCTGCTCCACAGCACCGGAGAGGACCTTTGCTAATGCCAGGACCTGTGTTGTCCAGCTGAGAGCAGGTTTTGACCCTAAGTGGGAGCAGAGAGATAGGGAATACTGGCAAAGTAGGTGGGAGGGTAGCAGAAGTCCTCAAACTGGGTCTTGGTTTAGGCAAGTGGAGAGGGAAAATTAGTAAGGAAAACAGGGTAGGAGGACACTTCATTTTACATTCTGTTCCAGGTCAAATTCCCCTTTAACTTCCTCTGCATTAGCAGAAGAATCATAGGTCTTATATATATTCAAACAACCCTAAATAGGGGCAAACAGGGGGATAATTCTTTTCTAAGGATGGGATGAGGATAACGTGTTGTAAACTAATCACAGGGTCACCCACAGAATGAGGACAATAAAACACAGTATTGACCAGCTGCTCCCTTTGTACTGAATGAGGCAGGGTTGCTAGGGAAAAATTAGATTATTACTAAAGACTGTGTCATGATGTGCTAGTGACCAGGGCATGTTTGCTCTGGCATTTCCTAATATTAAAGCGCAATTTTTCAGACTGTTTCATGTCATGGTGTACACATGCAGACACATGTATGTAGTCATGTTTGTTCATCTGAAGAAACCCACATAATGAAGAGTTAATTCTAATTGTACACATACAGATAAAATGAGACTGTTCATGCCACCTGCACTACCCAGCCAAAGCCAGTTCTATAAATAATTTCAAGGTTTGCATTTAGGCTCAAATATACAAGATGTTGCTTTGCATGTATAGTAAAATCCTGACATTGCTGACAACCACAAGCAGAAATGTGCATTACAGCAGGACTCAGGGCTTTCAAATATGGTACCAATGACCACATATTCATATTGGACCAATGCCCACCTCTTGTATCTAAGCTTTTGATCTCAATGCTACATTTGAACGTCTGCACAGTTCCATTTGCCTAAACTTTGTTATTTTGGGGCTGATGGCTTAAAGATAATTAATCTGTCATCACTGTCATTCTCATCAAGAAAAGGTGCTTGAGCATGTTTAGCTCCTGAGTCATATATTTTCTCCTGATGATTGGAAAACTGATTATGGTTCAGTAAAAACAGAGGGGAGACTAATCCAAAAGGCTGAAGACATTAAAGATGGGTAAAAATCACTATGTTCCCAATTTATGAGAATTCTATTCTGAGGCAAAAATTTACTGTAAAATGAAAAATAAATTCAATTAAAGCGGCTGCTTTCCTGTTTTAGTTCTGAGTTGCTTGAGCTCTTCACCAAACATGCCGAAGCCTACATATATACCTACATATGCACTCACAGGGAAAGTTTTCAACAGTGTATTACACACAAGAGCAAGCAGCAGATTGCTTAAGATTACCCCGACATCCTGGACCAGTCTTGGAGCAGTAATATCTTCATGTTTGCTGTCAAGGCCCGTCACCCCGGCTGACCAGCAGGGACGCCGAGGCAACCCACATTACTCAATCAACTTTAAGTGTTATAAATACTGAGGTCCATAAAAAAGTACAATGTAATGATGACTTAAACAAACCCAATTCATCATCCCAGCTGCACACATATCATTTCCCTCAGGGTGACCAACCAACCAGCGGTGAATGCAACCCGGGCCAGATTCCGATTCCATTTCTCTTCATCAATTTGACTTTTGGGTTTACCTCCCTCCGAAGGAAAAGAAAAAATATCCCCTTAAAAATGAATAAAAATCTCTCAAATCAAATACAGCTCAGCTGCTCAAGTCCCTTTTTTGTTGTTGTTGTACTCATGTCCATGCATTTTGCCTCTAGTGATATAAAGGGAAACCCTTCAATTTAAAGGTCAAATGGGGGCCGTTTGTTTTAACCCAGTGAACCATGGCAATGGTATTCACATATATTATCTTTTGTCCTTCAACAGTTGTTAGACTTGTAGCCAGAGGGAAGGCTTGGCAGATTTGCTTGCACTGATTTTTTTACGATATAAAAAATACTAAATTTCTGCAGTTAAGTGTGCTTGATTGAGTAATATTCTGAAAATCAAATCGATACCAAATCTGATTTTCAGTCAATGATAAGGCACATTCACCAGCGCTATTAAAGTTTATTGCTTTCATTCATTTAGAGAGGAAAAGTAGAGATTCACAATTCAGCATGGTGTATTCCCTCTCCCACCTCCATCCTCTTCAGTCTCCCCCCCATGATTTTATGGTTCCCCCTTTGCTAATCATGGAAATGTCATGTAAAAACACAGTTAATTATTGTTCCACTTTTCAATTCCTCTGCCCTCACCCCAAATTCCCTCTCCTTTATATTAAAGATTTGCAAATACAGGGTGGGCAACTCAGCAAAACTAGATTAAAGATAACTAGTACAGTGCGCTAGTGAAAGCAAGGTTTCATCTCCATTTCCACACAACTGTGGGAGAAACAAGTTTACAAAGTCTTGGATTAGTCAATTTTTGTCTGGAATTGTTGTGCATGCCTTTTCTGCTGTCGAACTGCTACTACTTTTTTTTTTCCCCAAAGGTGACTGCATTTTAAATCAGGAATTTTTTCCAATAGATACAAAAGAACAGTTTTCAAAGTTCAGACCTTTTTCCAGCCTCTTGAAGTTAGATGAAAGGAATATGGTAGTCAGGGGGGGCTGGAAATCTGTAACTGGAATAAAAATTTGGCTTTGGCATCTGCTTGTGCCTGCAATAACATCAAACTGGTTGAGATGCTTCAGTACGAAGCTGCTTGTCCTAGAAGTTGCCACAGCTCTCCTCTTCAGGCAAAAATATTGACTGAGCTGAAGATGAACATTCATTTCCTATGAAAATTTTCAATGAATTGATATTTTCTGGCAAAAAAATCAGTTTGTTAAAATACTGAATTGATAATGAACCCGAAAAAAAAGCTGTTGACACTCTTTTCCCCAAGGATCATACAAACAAAATGATAGAACTAGACAAAAATAGAAATGAAACTGTGGAAGAAACTTAGTTATTTGTTTGCTTGCATTAGAAATGTAATTTTTATCCCTTCGTCTTTGGAGGTACAACACCCTGTTCCCCGTGTTAAGACTGTCATACCACCATACGCTCACTGAAAATAATGTAAATTTAGAGTGATGCTGCAAATTGCCGCACTGTTTATTTTTGACAATGAGTTCTGTGTATAAGATGAGTGAGACACAGTTTGGGGATAAGTTTTCAAGGGGTAGAAATTAAAATAGATCTTAGATGCTCTTTCAGAGTCTGCATACTCCACCAACTTGTTTAGTTATATTTTGAATTTCTCTCTCTTGAACCACATGGGTGCAAATCAAGCCACTTGCCAGGAGATTTTTGCCTACTGTGTGGATTTCAAAAGCTACTACTCTGGTTAACTTTTAACTGTTTAGACAATAAAAACACTGTCTTTTTAGGCAGAAATTACATCAATATATTAGAGTGGTGGTAGAGGCCTGAGTTGTTCCTTAGCCTGAGGGGACCACAGAAATTGTCATCCTCACCTGGGGAAATAAAAGGCATTAAGTTCCCCAGGCAGGGCAAGGTAACAAGTCGTGATGAACACGCAAAACTGCCCAATATGGGTAAATCCAAATAAATGAGGGATGTGACATTGCAAAAAACTTGATGCCAGTGTGATATTGGCCCCAAGGTGTGCATGTAGCACCTCATAGACTATAGCTTGTAGCAAATACTCTTAAATGACTGCACCTTATTGAAACGTTGAAATTTACTCAATTTCAGGTTGAAGTTCAAAGTCTTTGTTGTTCTGGCTAATAATTATCATAATAACCAAATTCTGCTAAGCATTGTTCTCATATCCGCTATCAAGGTCTAGCACCAGTTCTTGGATCTAATTGTCAGGTTGAAAATAAATTCAAAATAAAAGGCAAATTTCATCAGGTAGAAGCCAAAATTTCTAACTGCTGAATAAGTTTGTGGGGCTTTTTTAATTAACCCTGGAATAAAAAATAAACTAAGAGGGATGAGATGTGATTAGACAGGGTTTGTGTCATTCATGTGTATATTTTTTTTTATTTCAGTTATTTTTCACTTTACCTAGATTTTCTCATTCCCTGAATATCAGAAAATTCTTAGGGGTTCTGTAGGATCTGGGGAGTTGCAGGTAATATGTTATCCCTTAAGTTGTGCACACCGTGGTTTGTACCAGCTCAGAATTTCTGAGTATCGCAAAAATGAGTGAGCTACTCTGGCAGCCTGCTCACTATCTCACATTTCTAGTTATACTGTCTGACCCAGCCCTCTGTATCATTTGCACAATTCCCTGACTAATCTTCTCTGGACTCTGCCCATCCATTTCTCTTGGTTATCAATGCCTGCTTCTTCGAGAAGACAGATACACTGGAAAAATACTTTAAAAAGTCAAATTTCTGGAGGCACTATGGCAAATGGAGCATTATTTGTTGCATTGCTGTATCCTTCACTCTGTTTCACTCTCTTTGAAGAGTGAGTTTGCATGGGAAATTATTGTCTTGAAACCAGATAATTCTTTACATACTTTATTCTTCTATGATTTTTCATTTGCTTGAATATTGCAGACTCTTTTTGCTGTACAACCAGTATGTTTATTCTTCAAGAATGCTGACCTTCCCCAGACATGTACAGTACATACATCACCATTTCGTCCTTCATCAGTTCTTGGACTCATACCCAGAGGCAAAGATGTTAGGATTTGCTTGAGCTGAGCAATACAATATTATTGTTCAGCTGTGAAGTTGATTAATAATTTGGAAATTAAATCAATATTTTCTTTGATTTTCATTACAGTGGGGTTTGCATATAAACCTCCTGTACTGGAGCCTGAGTAAGGAGACATGGTAAAACTAACATAACAGATTTGGTGTCATCTTCTCCATGACATTGCAAAAATGAAATTAAACTACAAGGATTAGAAGATGGATGATAATTTTTGCTCTTTAATTTCCTTGATAATTCTCCGTTGTCCATGCAGAAAAGGTTTACACCACAAAATTGCTGCCCCCCTTTTTGTCAGACAGTGTGGATCCTTTAGATAGTCACATGAAAAACAAAGCTCCAAAATTCTGTGTCTTTTGATGGATAATGAAGGCTAATTTTCAATGAGTCAATGAGTGCTCTAATTATTTGGGAACACTGAAAAAAACCCTATGTAACTTTACCTAGGGAAGAAAATTTTTTAGGAAATCAGAACCAAACATCATTGAAATCAGTGGGAAGGCTGAAAATTTCAAGAGACTTCTAGTAAAGTCCTATGTACTTAGTTCTAGTTAAACATGTTCGAAATCTTTGCCTTGAAATTCTTGCTGGTGTAATTTACACAGTAAACTTACTGTGATGGAAAAGTCCCTCTGACTTAGAATCTGATAATGTTTGTCCAACTCTAGCCAAAGCTGGGATAGTCAAACCTGAAAATTTCTGCTGCTGCAAATGTTTGATTTTTGTTCCTGTTGGTGTTTTGTGTTTTCAGAAATGTGCAGTTTCTGGGTATATCACAATAAACATTAGGCAAGGGTTGCAATGTGCTTTATGTAGTTGACAAAGAGAGTTTACTGCAGTCATTAAACCTCTCAATCCCTGAAGGAGACATGATTAGGATGCAAGATGTACAGTCAGTCTCTGACATGATTGACAATACTTACATCCAACTCTGATCTTATTTGACTTCTGTTCATATGGCATTCAGTGTAATTTAAGGCTATATTCAGGCTTCAAATGTATCAGAATACTAGAAATCTATTAAAAACAGTAACCAGTTTCTTAATTTTTCAGTCTGAAGCCAAACAAATGACCTACGTTCTCACTCATCAGCTTCCTGAAGCAGGTCATGAAGTTCAGGAATGAAACCTTCAGCTTAACAAATGGAGGTCAATTTGGAGAGAAAAAACTAGAGCTGCCTCTATACAATGGTGCTATGCCCTTCCTCTTCTCACCGACTTCTGCAAAACTACCTTTAAACATCAAATTTAAAAGTTTTAGGCCAAAGAACATGTTCCAGCTGTACTCCAGCTACATGTTGAAATTAAATCTAGGGGTATTAATTGAGGCCATGCTATACTGCCTCCAGAAGACGTTGATTTGGAAAACTAGGTCTCTGTACCCATTGTTTATGTAAAATATATAATTTCATGTAAAAGTATGTACATTGTTCCCGTAGCTCAGATGATGCTTTAAAAAACTGAGAGTCCAAAGCAATCAATAAAATCCATCTCCAGAGTGCCTCTGAACCCACCCATGAACAACATCATCATCATGCAGATCAGCATCACTCTGTCAACTGTCAAAGTCTTTTATGAGACAGGATTTAAACTAAGTTTATCAGGCTTGGGCTGCAGTAATTCAGCAGCAGAAGAGGAGCAGTTGCACTTGCTTTTGTGAAATCACAACCTGCTGAAATGGATACTCACCTATCTCCAGACACTTCAGTGGCCAGAGCTACGTACAGAATGAGCAGCGTTTCAGGTGTTGCTTCATCTTCACATGCTGAGATGTAGCTTAGGCAAGATCTTGTTTAATAACTTTTTTCCAGAATGTTCCATTAGGTCTCTAAAATCAGTCACAAATATCTCCCCATTTTCAATAATCTCTGTCTTGGCCAAGTTGCCCATCCATTGTTAGCTGTCCTTTTTTTTTTAATGCCATTGCCTCTTTTGCTGGGCCAGTGACACCAATCACACCCACCTGACACTACTTACCTTAAAAGCTGCAGGGTTATCTCCACGCTGCCCTTTGCTCATCTTTCCAGGAATCTGTTGTGCTCTCGAAATCTTAGGCCACGTATGAAGTCACTCGGTCAAGTGCATGTTGATGGGTAAGTGACTTTAGTTACTACCAACCTCAAGTGGACTTCACGAAAAGCCCACCCAAGAGTTCTAGATACGGCCTTAAAATTTAGGGAGAATAACAAATTAAAGTATACATGTGGTACTTCTTTTTCTCAGGCTCTCATCCTGCAAAATGACCTTCAAGACCCTCCAAGAGGGTGACTGCACAAAGATCAGCCTTGCTAAGTTCACTGCTATGTTAGGCTACTTTTTTTTTTGCCTTGTCTGGAGGAGATTTGAGGCTCACAACTCTTAGACCTTCTCTGGTTCAAGCCACAGCAGCTCAGACAGCTCCCCACTGTAATCCCCATACCTATGGGAGATGATGCCTCACACCAAGAGCAATGAGAGGGCAGAGGATGTTCATTTTTAAGGGCAAAGGTGGTATCTCCCTATGTGTTTATGTAGAATTGAGCACTTCAGGGTTCTAGTCGTGGATGAGATTTCCAAGCTGTATTGTAATACAAACAAACAATAATAGAGAATGGGTAAGGGCAAGGGGAGGAGGGGGAAGTTATGATTAATTTTTATCAGACTTCCTTCTCCTTTCCACAGAGCAGTTCAATGTGAAGTCAAAGTTCATTGACACGTTCTCTGTAGTCAGTGGGATGATTGTTTTATATTAGCCATTGACTTGGCCTGCATTGATCCTTGAGAATGTATCGCACAAATCATTTTGCACTAAACTGCTGAATCGATGAAGAAATCTCCTGGAAAATTTATATTAAAAGTCGCTGTTTGCCTAAATGAGTTCCCTGTGCCCCATATTGAATATTTTGCTGATGAATTGAATGAGTTTAAATTTGAACATTGCAGACCCATTAAAGAATGAATTCTTAAATCAACTTCTGCCATTTATGATTGAAATGAGATTTCCCCTGCAATAGACTAGCTGTTATATAAATCAGCTGTGCATTTTATACTGTACCATAAACAAGATATAATTCTTTTAAATACACAACAGGTGCCTTAAATCTTTTGATGCATCTTGTATTTATCTGATGTTGATATTAGTATATTTACAGCAGGTAACTAACATGGGTTTATAATACAATATAGTTTCTGAAGGTTAAAGAAGCCATAATCTTTGTTCTTAAATGCAACTCAGTTTCCACAGGTTATACTCTACATCACTGCTCACAGCTGAGATCTAAATTTAATCTAAAATAAATAATTGTCCCTTGCACTATAAAGAAGCAAACCATCTTGAGTAAGATTATGATTAGGGAAAATTTGACTTTTAGTGTGACATAGAGGAACATTTTTGCTGCTATCTAGTTTTTAATATTGCAGCGAATAGTTGAATTTCTTTCCTTTCCACTCAGGCTCTCTGCACCTTAAGTGACCTCTATTTACTAGCTCAGGTAAATGACTCAAGCTGCTATCAAAATTAGTTCATGCACTGTCCCAGTTTTGGAGTTAACCCAGATACAGAACTTCCACTGGCAGTTTGCTGGAGCAACTGGTGTCAGAGAGGTGGTTCTTCACTTTTCCCACAATAACAGCTTTTTACATAGATCATGTTCAGCATGAGAGATGGTTGTTTCTCCTCAAGCTCCATGAGGAAGCCAAATGAGAAATGCATGTTTTCACCATCTATTTCTTCACTAGTGTTGCCTCAAATACACACTACAAGGCAGTTCAGGGCTCTGATGCACAGGCAGAGATGGGGTCTCCAGTGAACCGTCCTCCAAAGCTCATCCTCTGCCCACAGCTAAACACACACTGGATTTGCCCCATGGTCTCACCCAGACACAATATCTCTGATGACAAGACAAATTCAGACTTTAAGGTGTACTGCAACCACTTCTCCACAGTTTGGATTTGACTCTCCCTGCAAGAAAGACCTTTCCTTAGCCAAGCATGAAGGGGTGGTACAAGGTACTGTGACTGTCCTTTGAAAAAGAAAACCTTCCTTTTCTTTTGTCCCATTCTTGCCAGTAACAGGGTTCAGAAGCAGCTTCCAAAGTAAAGAGGTCTTTAAATCACAGGTGTTGCAGAAGGGCTGGAATCGCTCACTTTAACCAGGTTGTAAAATCTCACTATTAAGGCTGTAGTACCTGCTTCATCCCATGGCTTCTAATGTTTTCATGGCTCTGTGGGACTCTCTCATCCAAGGACAAGCATGAAGGGTTTTATAACTATCAGTTGATCATTTCTGCTAAAGTAGGGGAGGTGGATTCTCAGCAAGATAACAAAAGTGTTATCTCTATCCAGGGAGGATATAAAGGATATTGGGAAGATAACATCTAATTGAAGATTCAATTTTCCAAGTGTCAAATTGTTTTGATGACTAATTGATTTACATAGACTGAATTCATTCACAGAGCAAGTATTCTCTAGATCTTGGTCCCAGTCTTCTTCTGTGGCAGCAAATAGGAATTCCTGCTCATTTTCTTAAAAGTAAAGGAGACTAGGATTGACATGTTACTGAGTTTTAACTCTTTGGTGTTCTAGACATAGACACAGTGGGTCACTAGTGTCAGTAAAGGTGTGATTCAGGGATCCAAGCACAAAACTAGGAGACAGAAAAGGGCAGGATCTATTTGCTCTGCCTTGGAGCTGAGAGACTAAGAGAAGGAGCAAAACATGATGGCCTTAGGAAAAGCTGTTGCACAAGATCTCTGGATCAGTTTAAAAGAGGGACCATGGTGTTTACTTGCTGTCCTCTGAAGGATATTGTGAGAATTAATTAGTTAATTCTGGCAAAGTCCTGTGAAGGTCAAAACTAATATGTAGTGAGAATGCAGGATGAAGTGGTATGGAAGATTAATTGAGATACATTAAGAATAGCTTTAAACGTGAGGTGTGACAAAAACATCAGTGAATCCTGCTGTAGTGAAGCTTTTTTGCACCTACCTCAAAAAGTTGTTCTGCTTTTAGTGACAGCATTTCTAAAACAGTTTCAGCAAAGTCGTTTTAACAGGAATTCACTTTCAAATCCCTCTGCTCATAACACCAGCCCACTTTCCAAAGGCCTGGAAACAGGCAGAGGCGTTTCTTCTGTCTCAATTTCTCTCATCCTTATCTTTTAATTCCTGAGGACTGATTGATAACATGTTTTTCCAGAAGGACTTGTGGCTGACAGCATCACTGGCACTACCAGGGGTAAATTTGGATCCAGTGCCCTGCTCATTTTCCACCTTCCAAGAGAGTTCCCAGTCTGCTAGAACACAGGTTCAGTTGGCTTGTTCAGTGCAACCTGATTTCTTCTTGTTTCTTTCTTCAGCATAGGCTCAGAGTGAAGGATTTGGAGGGACCCTCTCTAAACCTGGTACCTGAAATGTTTCTCTGGGATGACTGAAACACAGAAACTGAAACAGACAAACTGAAACAGAGAAACATTCTCTATAATTAAATAAATTCTATAATTATAGTATTAATGAAATTTCACACTATAAGTGCAAACGTAATTTTAAAATGCTGATTTACTTTTCACTGCATGTGTTGGGACCATATTAATGGTCAGACAGGAAATTAAGTCTTCATGTATGTGCTTTAGCAGGCAGAACCAGTGTTTAGTTTTGCACATTTTAATTTTCATCTTCACTGTCTTGTTCTTGCTAAAATATTGCCATGTCTGGGTATCACCTCTGTCAAAAGAATATTTCTATTGTCATCGTTGTAGAGGAATTAATTAAAACCTCTGTGCTCTTTCACAAATTTCTACATATAATTTCATCTATCGATACCAGATCTTTAGCAATTCTGTCTCTTAGTTTTTTATTAGAATGCACAAAATATTTAATTTCATAGGGCTTAATTTATCTTCAAAAGAACTCATTTCTACAAAATAATGAAACAAGCATTTTTAAATTTTTATTGAAAAAGTGTAAAACCTTTTTTCCTTGAATTTGTCCAAAAAACATTAAATACAACCACACACTTTAAAAAACATTCTCATGAGAATTTTATGTTAGGAAAAATAAAAATGATGCCTTTACTGGGAGCCAGACTTGATGTAACTGGACATTATGGTGTCTTATTTATGCCGCTATACCTTTTCCCCTAAACTATAACTTACTGCATACCTGATGTCTTGGTCAACAAATAATATCAAGTGCACAGGCAGATGGTTTGGATGGAGATCAGCTGAGATTGGCTTGAGGCCACCACACTCATTTCATATGAAACCAAAGACCTTCTTCAGCTGCAGTTTCTTTGGAGAAAGCTGAGCAAATCATAATGCCTGTCCCACTGTTGTTTGTAAATGGTTGCTTGTACTTCAGCTTGTGTATTTTAGTTCAGATTATGCATTTTCTTTTTTGCTTGCAATTTTCAGTGCTCTTTTATAGTGGATAAAATGCAGGGTAAGTGTAATAGTGTCTCAGTGTGACACTGTCTCCTGCCACATGAAACACAAGTTTGTAAGTATGAAGAAAATTTCCAGTTATATATTCACTTTCCGAATGCTAAGGAAGCAAGAATAGGTCTTTTGAGAGGTGTGGCTGAGAGATAATTGCTTTCACAGAATAAACCCGGTATCTTTTCCTTTTTGCCATCTAACATTTAAAATCATTTTACATATACAGAACATTTGAGTCTAATTGGATGAAGGATCTTAATTCCTATTACAAAAAAAATACTGTTAAATTGATATTACTTCATTGATTTTAATAAAGCCTTTGAAGATCTGAGAACAAAGGGTCCTATTGGTTCTTTAATTAGTAAAGGATTTATTCAATAAGTTATCGGACAAGTTAATTTACAGGACTTAATTTTGCTATTGAAAGGTTTAGCCTCCTTCCCTCCAAAATTGGGACGATGGACCATTCCAATACTGTGAAGGTGATGACCTTGTGATAACCCGTGTGTTCATCAGTCAAATTACTGTCCCCAGTAATGATAATGCCAAAGCTCTGGAACACTGGGGCAGCTAATCTGTATTCAAATTACACTCAATGAAACAGCAAGCACAATTCGAGTAATAACTCACTAGCACTGAGAGGTGAAGGGAGATGTTCAGACCCCTTCATGCAGATTGGACATTATCATACATTTCTTAGGTGTTGGACAGGTCTGCATGAGAGGGTTGTTAATGAAAATATCAATCAAAAACTCTGCTGACTTAATGGTCAATTTAAATTAATTAATTGGAAAGGAAAAAGTTGAGAAGGACAGCATTGATTGTTTAGCTCAGAGCAGTTGGCAGGCTCGGAGAACAAGGTTGCCCAAATAAGACCACGTTTCCTGTGTCAGCTGATGCTGTGTGTAAAATTTAGAGTTTGAAAAGATGGGGAAAAATAGTAGGATGTTGTAATTTGAACACTCTGAATCGTGGTTCACTGGGTTTGGGATGGGGTTGCTGAACATAATGGTATGATACCAGCCTTGGGAAGGAAATCTGTAGGAGAGGAGGAAGTGAGTCCGTGTGCACCAGCTGAGGATTCGACCCTCACTATACAGTCACATGTAGGAATCCTTTAATTCATGGACTGTTTTTTATCCTTACAGCTTGTGATTTCTGCCTCAGAATGTGTTTGTCAGTTGTACCTAAAAGGCTGACTCTCTGGAGGTCAGTGGAGGATTCCTATTGATTTAGGGGAGTGAGAATTTCAGCCTGCATCTTCAGCGGGGCTCCTCGCAAGTAAAATTGTGCATCAAGGAAACATTTAATGCCTAGAAGCATTTATGAGAATTTTCTCAATAATATGAAAGGCAAAGGATCTGATATTTTGTGAAACTGATGCAATGTCTTTGGGATGAATAAAATATTAAACACATATTTTTATTGTATATTTTGAAAATAAATACTTTAAATGAAGATACTTCTTATACCCTAGGTCTCTATTTATACCTATATGCATAATTAAATATCAGCAAAATTTTTGAAGAAAAAGATATCCAACTTATTTTAAAATACATTTTGCCAATTGTGTAAGCAAAGATTAAGTAATTTGGTGTGGGAACAGTCTAGGGCTTGAAATTAAATTGGGTTCTTATATTAGATTCCTGTGTTTTGAACCTAAAACTTAACGTTGGTTTTGAACTCAGTGCTAAGGAAATACAGGAAGATTTGATAAATTCATGATATTTTAGCTATTTAAAACCCAATCAAAACCTCCTACTACCTGTGTTGGGTTGTCATGTGGGTACATTCTAAGATCTGAGGATCCAAAATATTTTTGGAGATCCTGTAAAATTCTTACTCCAAAATATTTTAATCCAAACACCTTTTTTTTTTTTTTTTTTTTTTCTCCAGCCAACTATTTGACTTTGGCTTGAATTTGTTTCAATTTTAATTTGTTTCCATTTTAATTTGTTTCCTAATTCTGCTCTTTCTAAATCACACATTGTCATTTTCATCAGAGCAGAATACAGACATCGACCCTGCGTATAATGCAGGGGGAAATAAATGTGAGATGCAAAATGAAATGCAGATGCAGCAGCTTTACTGTGGAAAACATCTGACAGGCGGAAATAGGGATGGTTCTAATGTTGATTTCATTAAAATTCCTTTTATTATTAGAAAAAGGATGGGAACAGAAAATTGGCCTAATGAGACAGAAAGGAACCAAAATAAAATAATTAGTCCCTAACGACACTATGGTGATTATATATTTAAGTAAAATGGCAACAAGTGGAGAAGTACATGACACACTATTAGGCAAGCAAAGGCACTAAACTGACTTTCTGTTCCTTCTTTTCCTTCTCCACATATCCTTTCCCCAAAGCAGTATTAAAAAGATAATAAGGAACTCAAATGAATCTATTCTCAACTAAATGTAACTTGGTCCTTAGACTTCAGGGGCAGGTCTGCAACCAGATTTCACACCTAGCTTCTAGAAGGTGCTTAGCAGAATGGATACACAGTAGATCAGGGCTGCACTGTTACTGAATATGCTACAAAGAAAATTTATCAGGGCTCGAAATGACCAAACAAACCATGTCTGTGGTAGGACGATCACAGTCCCCCAGAATCTCCCCAGTGTCGCAGTGTAAATCTTGTTATTAACTTCAGAAGCGCTGAGTTATGTTTTCAGTTCTCTCCAGCAGCTAGCGCTCACCTTTTCAGAGCTATCTCAGAGAATATTTCACCCATGTCCTAAGGGAAAGTAGGTGAAAACAGCTGTGACACAGGAAGGGCAAGCAGCACACCAAGCAAAGCCCATAGTGGCACGGCGTTTTTCAGCAGAGCAACTCAGCACAGCCCAGACCTGATGATTCTGCAGTTCAAAGATGTGCCTGGCTGAACTGACTTCTTTCCTGCTGGACTGTGTTAATATAATGGCTGCACAGCTCAGACGCAACCTCAATAAATGGTGTTTTTTGTTTGCAAACCCTCTGGCTTTGCTTTCAGATCTAATCTCCCACCAAAGCCATTCAGTGTGGCTTTGGCTGGTCACCATCCTGGCAGCAGCTGAACCTCTCTGGACACGGCTCTTCCACTCCAACATTCAACCAGTGCAACCCTTTCACACAGCTGTGGCTATATCCCCATGGAGTTATCTAGCAGGTCTTTGTCCAGAGGTATATCGAGGGCCTTCATGTTGTTGTAGCTAAGTCTGCCCCTACATATACTATTCTGTTACACTGGCGTACTTGGAGGAGGACTTTTATGTAGGGATTAATCTTGAGAAACATTAATGAAGAGTAGGGCAGAAAATATGGTTACTGGTGACTTCATCCCAGCCCTGCCTCAGTTTTCTCATTTAGGAGGTAAAGATAATAACCAGACAGCAGAAAGTTTTCATGTATAATCTCAACACGATTCTTTCTGTAGTTTAGAACAAGCTGCTTAGACTGACCACGTCATTTCATCAGCTCCATAAGGGAACTTGCAGCATCCAATGCGTCCAATCTTTGTTGATGTCCAGACCTCTCCCCAGCACTAGCTTTCCTGTATGCAGTATCAGGATTGGACATATATGCCCTGGCGCTGCCTGACTAGTGTCTCGCTTGAGGGAATGGATTCCTCAGCATGTCCCAGCAGCTTTAAGGTTGAATAAATTCAGATTGTCTACAGGATCTAGTGATGGGTGCTGGATTTCCCTTTTGGTCTGAGGGTAATGCAAAAATTTGTATGAACTATTTTTAGCTGGGCTATAAATAGAGAATTAAGCTATCAGAGGATAGAATTCTAAATTTGGGGATTAGATTCTGTACCTTATAATTAATCAGTCTAAATGAAGTCATCCTGGAATATAATTACATGAACAACTTTATTCTTCTACTGGCTCAGGGTAACAATACTTGTGAAGGGCAAAACAGTGCTATGGTTTTGGTAAGTCAGGAAATGACCTTGGTCACTACTGAAGATGCTGAGGGTCCCAGCCCAGCAGGGACTTAGCCTTGTAACTCTAAGGTCAACCGTGACTTGGGCAGTCCCAGCCTGTGCCTCAGAATACTATGATGGGGGCCTAACACAGACCTAGCACTTCTCAGGACAGAAAGCAAAGCAGGCAGAGAAGTTGTTAAAAAAAGATGGCCTTTGCTATGTCAGTGTACCAGGACCTGGCCATGAGCAGAAAGTATTACTAATATTTTATTTTATTATGAGTAACAATAAAATATTACACTGACTGCAAGCCTGATGTGAGAGCTAGTAATATTATTGCTCTTGTAGTATTTAGTTTGCTTGTATATTCTCTTGACTCCAGATGGATTTTAATTTTGTGTATGGTAGCTACACAGTGTGCATGTAAAAGCTTTAATAAATCTGCTTGTTCAAACTGAAATAGGCATTTTGTATTATGAGATTGTCTTGCTCCAAAACAAATCCACATGATTAGAGTAGTGGATTTAACTAATTGTCCTCCAAGTAGCTCCTATGGGAAAATAAAATGTTGTCTATGTTAACAGTGCCTCAAACAAGGATCAGTCAGGATCAGCAAAAGCATGGTATCACATGCTTTAGTATTGTGTTGTTTACCAGATGGCAGGAGGGTAATTAACATAAAATCATTATCACTTGCTTTAGGGTAAGTACCGTCATAAAAGCTGGTATCTGAACTGAGTCCCAAATCCCAATATGTAACTAGTATTGAATTTCTAGAGAAACACAGTTTGGCATTCGGATCCCAGAATCAAGATTTGGACTTCACTCTGGGTGAGATCCTGAAGTGTGAGGGATCTGTTTTCAAAAAAAACCCTTATTTAGTTGTTCATTTGTAATACTAAATTGATAGATGCTTTTCAGAGACTTCTATTCTCTTCTATTCTATTCTGTTCTGTTCTGTTCTGTTCTTTTTCTCTGGATGGCAGCAACAGTTAGCATTATTAACAGTAATATTAATTAGATTATTACAATTGATAATAATACCTACATCATGTTGTTGAAAATGTGAGAACAAATACCAAAGCAGTTCAGATGAGCTGTGCTCTAGAAATGCCTCTCAGACTGCAAGGGGAGCCTGGAATGAGCAGAGGTGCAGATGTCCATGTAGTTTCTATTTAAAGGCAGGTGGCATGAGTCCAGCCCTCAGTGCTTCAGTTTTCACTGTAACACTGTGTGAACTTTGACCTGGAAAGACCTGGATAGGAGAAAAGGCTGGGTCACTCCTTCTACCAGCTCAGTGCTTGTTTTTAGCAGGGAGAAGGTAGAAGCATAGCTGGAATGATTACTCCAGGACTGCTGGCTCTGGAAAAGGTTGTTTTATCTAGTCTAGAAAGAGGCCAGCTCCTAATATTCCTTTTTTGCATGATTGGCTCTTCTCATTGAGCGATGCAAAGAAGTGTCAGGGCACTGGAAGGCTTTTTTTCGTTTATGACATAATTATAGGCAAGGAGAACAATGGAGGCACTGATAATCAAGAAATCCTGTGCCGCCAGTGATGATTGCCTGACCAATGTTACAGCTCTGTGATGAGGACACGGGTTGCATAGACACAACACAGCTGCAAAATCCTGCAAAGAACTTCCAGAAATGTTCTTTGGGGTGGCTGCAGAGATGATCAACAGAGACAATTGCAGTTTGATCCTACTGCAGAACAGTGGAGTGTTGCTGCCTAAAACCTGTGGTCTCTACCCATGGGACCTACACACACAACTGCATGATCCGGCTCCTATGATGAAAAAGCTAAAGAAAGATATGGATAATACTGCCTGCTATGCTTAGTTTGTACATAATTTCAGGATATGAGTCTCCAGGTCTATTTAACTGACACCTCTCCTTCCGCCAGAGAAGGTTTAATAAAAGATCCGATTACTTGAATTTCACTGAGATTTGTGAATGTCATGTTGTGACAGTCCTTTGACACTGCCTGCCTGTATTCACACTAAAACTGCAGCAAGAAGCCAAAGTACAAGCTTTTCATTCTGTACTTTTGTACTTTAGGTCACTTGTGGGTCACTTTACATATTCTGGAACAGAGCAGTCAAAGCCAGTGTGTAACACACTCTGGTGTTACATGCTCAAAGACCACTGGAGCAGATAGCAATTCTCCAGTAAAATTCTTCCAAATTAGCTTTTTTTTTTTTTTTAATGTTATCACTGTCAGAAGGGGAAGAGCTGACCTTTTTTATTTTTCCCCTGAGTCAGTCATTACTTACATTTCTTCCCATTACAACTTGCTCTGTCTTACCTGTCTTCAATGTTATGTTCCTGTGTCACCATTTCTACAATTATCCATTGCCCTGCACTATCTAGTGGAAGAGCAGTCAGGGTGCTGCTGTGCCTGTACTGTATTGTTTGCTGTCAAACCAGTGACTTCACTTAATGCACATCTGGTGCTATGAGTAAGTGAAAAACAATGAATGCAAATTCCTGGCAGCAGACATGTAACCAAAAAGTACATGAAAGGTACTGGAGAGCATCTAAACCAAAGCAAAGCCAGACAAACCTTCCTTTGCACCTGGGGTGAGATGGTAATTTACAGTTTGGATAGCTAGATCTGAACTAGTCACTTTATACTCCATTTGTAGTCAGTGGAGAAAGAGATACAATGACAGCTGACACTTGCACAGCCTAAGATGGACTTTCCTCTCCATTGACCAAAAACCTGGCAACCCTGGAGTATCCTGGAGAACCAGCTAAGCTACAGAACCCCAACTACAAGCACCTGATTCCCTCCCAAAAGCACCCCAGTGACCTACTTGGGAATGCTCTGCGCATAGAGAAAAAGTTTGCCCTGCCAGTTTTCATGACCAACAGTTACTGAGTGGGTCATTAATATGCTCTGTAATTCCAGCCTAACTATTCTAATGTGCATTGATTACATCTTATGTGGGAAAAAAGGGTTCATTGCTTATTATTGGTTGTAATATATCTCCATAGAAAAGGTAAAAGCTTTCCACTGGCCTCATGCATATGAAAGGGGAAGGATCACCTCCTTTCACCTGCTGTCAATACTTTTCCACTATCCAGTTGTGGGTGCAGGTATTGGGGTGTCACCAGTGGCAGAAACTGTCTCACTGCTTTACCATGTCTGGTGAAAAAATGCAGCTGGAAAACACCTCTGGGACACAGATCGAGAGAGTCATGTATGCAAAGACAACAGAAGAACACCACTTTGTTGCTCATGAGTATTTCCTTTCCACCCAGTTACAATCCCACCATTAGCTCTCTTGGGAAAAATTATTTTTTTAATTTACTTTATATCAGCTGTTACTGTTGAGAAACTATTTCTAAGCCCTTCTCTGTGGAGCTTATTTGTGTATAAACAGACCTTCATGTTTTTAAATAGATATTTTATATTCTTATTTAACACCATATGTGGACTTTGGGTGCTCACTGAATCTTGGCGAGGGTGGAAAAAAGTCAGGACTGAGGGTCCTGTGAACTTTTCAGCCACATTCAAAGACTGTACGTGTGACTGTGAGTAGGTTACCTCCATCCACCACCCCGTGCTCTGCCAGGCCAGGTGAGACCAGGCAACCTTCACAGGGATGCTCTTTGGGTGGAGAGGTCAGTCCACGTGTATGTGTGTACAGCCTTTGTGGCTCAGCATCCACGTCTTACTGCACTTCAGAAATGCTAAAAGAGGCTCCATGCCAACAACCTCTTTGAATATCCACAGAAAACCACAGAGAAATACAAAATGCTAGTAATGTAGACAGATTATGTACTGTAAAGTAACCAGCATGGCCTTTGCAGGGCTTTTGACCTTGCAGGTCCTTCCATGAGCGTGGCCCACATAATTTCCCACCCCACATACAGTAGCTAGCATGCCTGCAAGGCTCTTCTTAGACTAATTCCTGCTAATGTCATGCATGGCTAGTTAACCTCCATTTGATCTGTCTTTTAGAGATTTATTCATCAATAAAGGCGTTATTACTCCTTTGATGATAGTTAGTATCATTTATATGAATTGTCTATTGACGGACACATTTAACAAAGGGTGTTTATGTGCTGAACAATCACATAGTTTATTTATCCAATAATCATATAATCGATTAGAAAAAAAATTCAAGTTGAAGGACTTCTTTGAGATTTAAAGATTTCACAGTTTCCATCTGTGTCCAAGATGTTTAATTTGTGTTAGTTATGTATTACATTTCACTAGTATTGTTCCTACAAGAAGGTCTTATAGATCAACCTCTGACAGCTCTCAGGTAAAGACTGAACCTGGCTAGCTCATTTAAGATGATTGCTTAGGTATTTTTAATCACAAATGACAGTATAAAAAATAAGAAATACTGTGCAGCAAATGTCTTGAAGTACTCTCAGAGAAAGCTACTACTGATCACACTCACTTTTCAGACAAAGTACTTTTTCTGCACTGAGACCATCGTCTCTGCAGTGGTTTCAAATACCTACTGATGACTGAAAGAGAAGGAGCCTATTTCTCTGATAGATTTCCCTGACCAAGGTCATTACATTTCCACAAGGCATAACTTTGCTCTCTTATACTCAGATAAAAATCCAAACCGAATCAGAAAACCTTTCTTGTCTAGCAAGTCCTGTAGAGCTTCTGTTGCTCTGGGATTGAGGCACTGCCAGCTCTTGTGCAGCAGGAGGACTACAGAGACCATCAGAGATAAAACTGGGCTGCGCCTTGCAAGGCCCAGCAGGGACCTTGGCATCCAGGGACAAAAGCTTTGTGGATCAATTGCTACACTATACAACTTATTCCTTACGAAAAGGAGAAAGACTTTAAGAGTGCAGGAGAAAAATTCCAAGGATAAGAACTGTGAGGTCATCTATAAAACTGGTTTTTCACCCTTTGTATCACAGCAAGAAGGAATGAGTTCATGTTGGGACCTTAAAAAGAGGCAGGCTCAGCTTCTGCGATCGGAGCCCAGCTCCACAGAATCAGTCACAGTTGTCACTTCTGGGATGTCTCACTGTGACACGGATTCCCTGTTAAAATACCCTCATAAGCAGGGAGGTCTGAAGAGGATTGGTTTGCTATTATCAGTTACTGACCAAAAGCTTTTGCACTCTGGTTTGAAGGAATTTTTGATCTTTTGATTTTACAGGAGACTGGAATCCATAAGCTGGGTGATTTCAAGGGCTGCAGTTTCAATCAGACACCCCCTCCCCACTGCCCACCCAGAAGACTATGACCACAGGGAAGGACAAGTCCTGGGATTTGAAGGTTTAAGCTGAGGCCACCAAGTCCTATAGCTTGAGCACTACCAGTTTTGTAACAACCCGAGCTAAGCTCTGGGAGCAGCAGCTTAGCTGGCTGATGTCCCTGTTAGATGCACTTGCAAGTGGCAGAGAATAAACCCCTGATCCTGTGAAATTTGGTGGGTGGAGGCAGAGGGCTTTCAGAGCTGAAGCAGTATCAGTGGGGTGGTGAACTTGCTACACCCCGAAAGGGTTAGCATGTCCTTCTTTCCTGAAAATAAATGCTAGAGAAAACTTTCCTTCGGAGAGGTGGTACAGGGGGACCGACAAAGAAAGACAAATTCAGATAGTACACTCTGTATGTCCTTCCCTGCCCTCCTTGCATGGTCATTCCTCTGACATCCCTTTCTTGAAGGTGACGTAGAGCTGGGTGCTGATCTCAGACCTCTCAATCTGAAGTGCTTTTACCCTGAAGTCACTGTGGTGCAACCGGAATCTGCTGTATTCCATACTCTTAACTAGTTAAGAGTATTTTTTAAATTATTTGTACATTATTTTTGTTAACTAACTCTCCCTTCTAAGTGAAAAGTAAGACACGTTGACACTTTCTTTAAACTTTGTACTTTAGAAGTAGCACTCTCCTGTCTTTGTTCAGGGACTCTGGTAAAGTCTTCAAATAATTCAAATGTCAGTAGCAGCAGCAGAGATGAAGTTGCTGAGACCCAAACCTGTGGCAGTCACGAGCCCATCGGAGCTGAGACCCAGCAGATGGAGCTGCTATTCATGTTCCCTTCCCAGGAAATGTGGAAAAACATTCACACCTTCTTAGCATGCAGCCCGGCTGGATGTGCAGGGCACTTCTGCCACTACAGACAAAGCCACCATTGCATTTTATCTATCTATATATATACAAATTCGTGTACATGAGTGTACCACGTGTATATACTAGAACGTACATTTCTGTATGTGTGTGTACAAACATGTACACACATGGGGCTGAATAGCCAGGTACAGATGTGCTTAAGCACGTGCACATGACCAGCACTGCGTGATGTTTCTGCAACACTCATCAATGCCTTCACAAGAAAACACTTTGTACTCAGAACCCTGTAGAAAAAGCCTTACTAAATGTATGTGCCTTTGTAGTAGAAAACAAAAATACAAAACAGCCTGTTGGGGTGATAATGATGTAATAGAGGAAGACAGAGAGCTCTTGGAAATAGCATTAATCCTCACCTGTACACTTGTTTTCTTGGCCCTGGATTTACTTCAGCAGTGGTGCCAACTTGCTTTGTGTGTCCTACTCTGGTCAGTCAAGCTCAAGCTGTAGGGGATGGCCAAATTCCTTAGGCTTGTCACTCTTTAAAATTTATTTATTCAAGGTTGTGATGTGAGGTTCCTACCACAAACCCTATTCATGGGACAGCAGGTATCTGTACTGCCCAGGGAGAGGGCAAGAAGGAAACACCTCTGCGCTTCAGACTTTGTGGTCCCTCCCCTCTTGCTTATGGGAAGAGCTGTAGGTGTGTCACCCTGCCAAACAGGAACAGCCAAACAGGAGACATGGAATCATCCATGCCCCATGGAAGAGTGCTTGCTAGCATAAGGAGCTGAACCATAAGTGAGAGAAATGTTGATTAATCTGGCTTTTCAGAAGCCTGGTACCATCACTGGGCCAACACGGTGACCCAGGCACACTTGCAGCTCATCTTTGTACCTGTGCTCCCCACATAACTAAACTGTTGTCTGAGCTTTAGACCCTGAATGGCTACATCTGTATCACTTGGTGCTCAGAAGTAGAGTTGCTTCTTTTCTTCCTCCCCCAAAAGATATGTCATAGGCACAAACGGTTTGATAGCTCTTCCAGCTACCTGGTCCTCTCCACGGTAGAGAGGTGAGAGTGGTAGATGCTGCAGGTCTAATTTGTAATCGAGTTTCAGGACTAAACCGCACCTGTGTTGCGTCTGCACAGGTAAGTGATAGCTGAGGAGTGACACCCAGTGCTTCACAGAGGACCATGGGGAAAATTGGAAGCTTTTAAGCAGTTCAGAAATCTCATTGCCTAATTTGGAGAGATGCTTTGTGAATTAATTCAACAATGACTTAGCACAAGCTGAGTCCTAGAAAAAAGCTGACAGAGGCCACTTGTGTTGCTCTGCTGTGGACCTGATGCTGAGATATTTAAATCACTCCCCGGTGTCCTCGGGCGCTGGAAGGATGCTGGAGGTGACTGACCATGGGGGCAGGATTCCATCATTCTGAAGTGATGCTCTTCTTCCCCAAACCCACCTTACAGCCCAAGACTTTTCCACGGGCTTTGGTGCCATCCAGTGGCAGCAGTGCTGAAAGGAGCGTCACATTCCAAACCCCTTGGTTCCTCGGCGGTCCCCGGGCACACACGAGGAGCTTGCAAAAAAGATTAAAGTTTTTTCCCCCAAGTTTGATACGGTGAGACAGTGCAAGTGCGGTGGCCAAAGAGAAACTTTTAGCGGTGCTTGAACCAGGCAGAAAATTCAGCTTTTTAAAATTAAAAATATGTTAAGAAAAAAAAGGGCAGAAGCTTGGCTTTGAGAAATGATTGATGAAGCTGGCTTAAAGACTGTGTCTGAAAATCACATCAATATTCTCCAGACTTTCGAGTGTTCTGAGATTTGAGCCAAACAAAATAGCTGGTTTTTCAGCTTTGGTAAACTGCTGAGACACAAAATCAGTGGAGCCAGACTGATTCCACCAGAAATTAGGCTGATCTGAAATATGTACAGTCTAGAGTTTGATTAATTTTTTTCATCTTCTTTTTTAATGTATTCCAACATCATATCACTGAATTGATAGCAAAAGAGATTCATGGAGTTCATGTTGTCCACATCAAATGCATCAAATTCTCTGTACTGAGAACAGAGTCTGTCTGAATCCAGATTAGCATGGCCTTGGCTAAAACACATCTCACAGCATGTGTACAGCTGAAATTTTAAGGAAATTAAGATTAGCTAATTCCCATGGGCAGTTGTCTGAACTCTTAGAGATGGAAGGCATCTTCCTAATTCAAATTTTCCTGTCTAATCCTCCAGACATTGAATCTTGTTACAGCTTTGTCAGTGGACCTCTGGTACATTTGCACTGTAACATCTGTTTGCTTTGTGTTTGTAGATGAGGAAGTCTAAAAATAAGAATCTACATCAATCCCAGGAATTCTCTTTTTGAATCTAGTAAGAGAAGGAAATGCAATGATCTTTTCTTCCTCTCCCTCAATGAATGTAGCTAGCTAAGAAAAAACAGCTTGGAATAACATAAATGATTGGTATTTGTGTTTGTTTTTTTGTTTGTTTAGGTTTATGATTATTATTTTTTTATTATTGTTTTTGTTTTGTGGGTTTTTTTAAGAAACATTTTGCCTGTATAACTATTTAAGTACAAACTTAAGAACTTGGATCATTTTTTAGCAAAAAATGTAGTAGGACTGTTAGAAACACACATAATTCAAATCCTCAGCACTTGTCATTGAGACCAGGGTAGAAAATACATCAGCTGCTTTCCAAACCTGCTGATTTTAATCTAGCTAAACATTGAATGAAAAAGTAAAAATACCCAACAACACTTAGGCTAAGTTCTCTGAAAAATACCCAGCATGTTAGCATAATCCTGATAACCCAGGCCTGATTTCAAAGCTAATGGTCAAAACTTTGACTTCTGTGATTCACTACTGCATAAAGTAACAGGAATGAAATAATATTATACTGAATGTTTTGACTTGGATTTATTTAGGGTTAAGCAGTGCAGGTTACAGGAGGAATAGTTGATCCATCCTGTGTTTTTGTGTACCTTTAAGTCTCCTGGGATCATGTAGATACATTAGACACCTTCTTTTTTTCATTCCTGTGATTTTTTTAATTGGTCACGTGGCAGTAGAGAATCAGGCCCAACTTAGACAGACTTGTGAGTTAAATAATACAGAAAAGTAATCCCCTGGCACTATGGAGAAAGAGTCTTACTTATTTGAAACACCATTCTGCAGCACAGCTGTGACTGCTACACATATGCATCCCATACTGATGTCCAGCCTTGCTCCTAGGGCAACTCGCAGATTCTCCCCTTCCTCCCATTCTGGCTGTAGCATCCTCCTCCCAGAATAACAGGCAGTTACTACACCTAATTGATAGGTATAACTTTGTCCTACCATTGTGGTTATCTGCTCTTTCTCAGCATGTCTTAGCAGTTTACGTTTACCAGAGCTGACAGTGGCAGCCAAATTTATGTAACCAGAGTGCAAATAACTAAATTTTGGCTGTGAGTGAGAGGCAAGACCCCTGTCTTGATTAGAGTTATGTCAACAGTGACTCCTGGGATGCGTATGCTCAGACATTTTGCCACTTTTGAATATTTTCTCCTCAAGTTCAAGGCACCCCTGTCAAGGATTGTGTGCCAGGACAAACACCCCCATGCTGGTGTTGCATTACACCTTTGCTATCATGCTGTAGCTCTGTGGGGTTGTTGCCTTCCTGAAATGATGGCATTTCTCACTGCCTTCCCTTCCCTAGAAGTACAGACAGGGCAACAGAATCCCAGGGGCTCCTTTTTCTGGCTCCCCACGTGTGCTAATGCCTACCCCTTGTTTTCACTGCCACTGCTGGTGGATTATGCTGTTGCATTTTACAGTCACACCTGAGTGATCCAGGATGGAGTATATTCAGTGACCTCCCAGGGCCAAAAGTGCTGCTTTCTTATTCTCCCCCGCTGCCTCCAGGCTTTCTGGCCTGCGTGCTAGCATGTTGCCTTTCAAATACTGTCTTTCCAAATTTTTGCTTGTTAAAAGATTATTTCATCCTTAATATTCTACCACTGAAGTTGCTAAAAGTTAGCAGGGGATTTTTGTCAGAAAACAGCTTTTTGTAAAATTGAGCTGGCAGGATGACTACCTCAATTATCAACTGCTTACATACCAAAAGCCCTTTAGACCTCCACGATTGTCTCATCAAAGGCAAATCCGTTTAAGATGTCCCTCAGCATTTGCCTCCCCTCTCTACAAGCTGAATATTTGTGTTGCTTTAACTTGATAAATCATCAGAAACACACCAAAGGCTGAAGCTTTTCCGGAGGTGGCTTTGGGAGCAGCAGGCACACAACAGCCAGGCAGATCACTCTCTGAATCCCTTCATCTCACATCGCAGCTCCTTCCCAAATGTACTGTACAAAGCAGAAATGCAAACACTAAAGGGCCGTTTACCTGAGCAGCGTTTTCAGTGCCGAGACCCTTTCCAAGAGCACCGCTGACACTCGGTGGTACGAGGGGGAACTGCACGGCCCTGCTCCAGATGTGCGAGACGCCTTTACCCATCGCTGCCTCTTTGCACACTCAGGCTCATTTACCTTCTTTCCAAGATGACAAATCAGAGCACTGGAGCCAGCTCGCACTGGTGACCACTGGGGCTCTGCAGGCTTCCATTTGTTCCCAGTGTCCTTAATGTGAAGGGCCCGGCTAAATAATTACATGCAAGTTATTTACCGAAGAATGAAGATCCTCGAACTGACTTTCTAGAAGTTGACCGGGATGTTCTTCTGCCTCACTGGTCTCTAAGGTTTGAAAAATGAAGAACAACTGTAATTCAGGGAGTGCAGTATCCTAATCTCTTTCTATCACTGAAGGGATCAAGGCCAGTTTAAAGGTCAATCCACCCTACTGGTGAGCCACAGGCTCTTGCAGAGGTGTGTATTGATAGAGTCACAGAATGGTTTGGGTTGGAAGGGACCTCAGAGATCACCTAGTTCCAACCCCCTTGTCATGCAGGGTTATATGTAGCACGCACCAACAGCAAGTAGACATCTAAATTTGGTTCCTTAGTTAGATGCCTCGGGCAAGGTGGGATGACTGCATCCACAGTGGGTTAGACTCCTCTCTGAGTTTATATATAGATGTGTGTGTAAAAGGAAAAAAAAAATAGCCTGAATCCTCCATGTGTGCAGAGCAGTAAGAGCTTCTTTACGTACACACTCAGAATTGCAAAGAATGGATTGTGGCAACGACAGTGACAAAAACAAAGCCAGAGTGGAGTCCCATAACCACCAACAATTAGGCAAACACTACTGCAAAAGCAACAGCATCTCAGAGATGAAAGGAGGAAGAAGGTTGCCCAGCTGTTGCCACAATGCAGGGGTCACCTTCTAGGTTGCATAGAAAGATCTGCCTAGACGAAGCTGAGCTTCCTCAGCAGGTGTCTGTGTCATGGACCCTGCCATGCTTATTATTTTCTGCTCTTTTCACACTGCCGCAGGCTTTCAGCAATTATCATTGGTCAAAGCCTGCAGAGGAAGTAAAGGATTGCTTGTCCCTACCTGTCCCCAGGCCTGGGGAGACTCTGGGGAGATGTGTCAGTGTCATAGTCATTACTGGGCAAGGGGCAGCACTGTGAAAGTGCACAGGAGGTCAGAGCAGATGCTTGGTTCTCTCTCAAAATCATTGAATCTCTGTGGATTATTTGAGGGGGATCATGTAAATCTTGACTAATGATAAGAAATATTAAAATTTCAGAGGATTTATGGGCTGTCCATAGTGTGTCCACTCCACATAGCTGGTGACTTCCCCATGCAGGCCCAAAACAACTGTAAGATTTTGTAATTATTAGATATTAAATTGTGGGTCCCCAATATCAAATGCAACTAAAATTCCCCCTATGCTTGCCTGGTGGAGGGCTCACAAGAGAGAGGATAGAAGAGTGCACCAGTCTTTGGCTATGGCTTCGAACTACAAGTCAGCAGTGGTCTAAATTTTTCTTAACTTGCAGGTTGTATCCTTAACAATACATTAAATCTGTGTTTCCACTACTCAGCTGCAAAATGCAATGCAGGTTTTCTTTTTCTTTTTTTTTTCCTTGCCTATTTTTCCCATTTGCAGCACATCCTCTGCATAAGCATGCCTTTCTTTCATGAGGTACAAAAGGCCCTTCAGCTGGAGTCTTTCAACATGACAAAAGATAGTGTCTTTTGACTACCCATATAGCATCTGTCCAGTTTGCTGGAGACCTGACTCTCTGCAGGAACAGTTTAACATCTTTCAGAAGAGCTGGCTGGACTCATTTCCCTTCTAAAACAAACACAAAATGCCACCTAAGTCTGTTATATTTCTGCTCATGTGACAGTTTCGTGTAGAGTTCACAGTGAGATCTCAAAAAGATCAGTGTTGCCTCTGTGAAAGCCTTGTGCTTTCTGCATTGTTTTTTATGCCTTATAAGCAGCAACTTTGCTTTGTAACCTGGATTTGCAGCAGAAAAGAGACATGCTAGCTGGTATGATTTGTACCAAAATGTCAGGGAGGGTCCACTGCTCTTGCTACAGCCACAAATTTTTGCTGTCATGGCTAGGGATTGAGAAGACAAAATTAACATACTATCATTTTGGGGGAAACTTCAGTGCAAATCCTGAGTATTACTAGTGCATGGGATTCTGTGTGCAAATTCTCAAAAGAAGGTGCTGAAGCCAATAGAACTCTTCTCAATGTCTACAGCTGAGAGACAGAAAAGTGCTCTCTACCAGTAAAGCAGTGGGATTTTCAGCTCCTCACACTGCAATTGGATGCAAAGAGCTCATCTGGTGGCTGCCAACAAAGTGTGGAGTTAGTTTAGTGGTCACATATCTGTTAAACATAAATCTGAACTTCAAGTTTACGAAGGAGTGATAAATGATTCAACCACTCCAGTGTCATGAATCCTCCAGAGCAGCACCTTTAACCTTGCTCAGGAAAACACTGCTGGTTAACAATACTGCAGAAACAGGCCATGCTCAGAAGCATTTCAGTCTGTATGAAGAAGAAAAGAAAATTATTTTTCCCTCAGCCTGAAGCTGTCTGGACAATGTTTTTTCCTTTGGAAATACCCCCAGAAAATAGCATATGCCATAGTGTCATAGTACAATAGTGTCTCATGCCTTTGGTTTTTACCTATCTAGCTATTTAAAATGGAAAAAAAAATAAAAATAAGAAAACCTACTCCAAGTGCATATCAGATATCTAGGATGAGAAATCACTTTTACTGCCAAACTGATAAGGATTTTAAAGGTGTACTTAGCCCTATAATTAAGGTCTTGGTTTGAAACTAAGTAGATCTGTGTCCAAATCCTGTCCCTTGCAATGGCTTTCTTGCTAAGCTTGATCAAATATTTGTAAGAGTATTTCTGAAGTGCTTAGCAGTGATCTAACATTATTCACTTTGGAGCGCCCAGAGGAAATTTTCCATTTATATCAGTGAGAGTAGAATTTAGAAAAAAACCCCAAACAAACAACAACAACAACAACAAAACCCCCCACCACCAACAACAAAAAAACCCAATCAAACAAAAAACCCAAACCAAACCAAAAATCCCACCAAATAATAGATCTTTTGAAAACTGTGTGAAATTATCCATATTTTGATCATTTTTGGAGGGTCTGTCCTTCCTACACTGTTTATTTATTTTGTGTTTTTATGATCATTCCTCAGTGTACTTTCTGTTCCCTTGTATGTTTATGTAGTATTGATTGTGGTGAGCTTTGACACTGGTTGATGCTCAGGAGATCCAAAAACAAAACAAAAAACAACAATAACAATAAATGTCCATGGTCAGGGATATTGCCTGTGATTTGAGAGTCTTCCTATTATCTTCTATGCACATTGAGAGCTGCTTTTCTATCAAAGCGTCTTCTTACATGAAGAAAAACAAAGCTAGAAGTTAGGCAAGCCCTGCCTGGGAAGCTGCCTGCAGAGTGCCCTGTGGCAGCTAGTCATGGAATGAATGGGATGTCCCGGAACGATGCGGAGCAGATAGACCTGGTCTGTGGATGACTGGGAAAACAGCAGGAAATTCTCCAGTTGTGCAAGGCAAAGAGCAGCTCCACCTCTTTGTGATCCAGGCCCATGGCTATGCCTGACTGCACATGGAAGGAATTTGCATTGCCAACAGGAGCTGATCAATAGGAGCTGTCTGGGAAAGCGGCTTGTTACTTTTAGACAAGTAAGGGGTGGCAATGAGAAGCGGGTGGCACGTGGTCTGGGTTCGGAGGGAACTGTAATGGGCTGCTTTGTTTTGACATAACTGTAATGGTCTTTCATGTGCAGCTGTATGTAGATAAGACAATGCCAGGATAATGCTGGACATTCAGATGCAAATGAATTGTATATGTGACTGTACACTGCGTTATTTTTTTCTTACAAGGTGTTTTGGAAGATTTTTTTCCCTGAGAACTACACTACTTCCTGGACATGTAGCCTAGTCTGCCACTAAGCTTTTCCAAAACAATATTCTTATTTTCAGAAAGTCTGATAACCAAATATAGAGTGTTAGCAATGAGTCTTTATCACTTCCAGCTCCCCTTCCCCTTTGTTAGAAGCAAAGACTCTGGCTCATGGGGAAAGGAGGATGTTCTGTATGGTGGAGGTGGGTTTTCATATTCACACAATGCAAATAATTTTTTTGCTTCACTGAGAGGTTTGGGAGAAGGCATGGTGGGAAGGACAGGGAGCAAGAGTGCTGGACTGGTGCCTATAGGGATATAGTAAAGTTTCATATTTGGGGCAATAAAGCCATAGGCACTGTAAGAGGATGAATAGAAGAGAACAGGATTAAGATTAGCATAGGAGATGTAATCAAAATTACGCCACAGTAGCAGGAAAAAGCACAAAAGCTTTTCAACCTGTTATCTCTGGCTTTGTATATGTCTAATGATGACTTCCTTCCATCAGTTAACCTTGCTTGCTGCAATACTTACCATAATAGATGACAGGGCTAATTGCATCTTAAAATTACAGTTTTGTAAAGGTGGAAATAAGCAAGAGTCTCTCCTTTCTGTTTTCCCATGAATCCATAGATGCATGTCCTGACAATCTCAGGAATGAATCATAAGATTTAGTTCATAAAAAATGACTGGAAAATACTAAGCAAACTCAGTCCTCACCTGTGGCTGATTAAATGCACAACACTGTAAAGGAGTAATTCAGAGATTGGCTGGTGTTGCTCTGAACTATCAGAAGGGTGAGTAATGCCTTAAAATTAAGGTTGTAAGATAAATAAGTGTTGAGGACTGTAGAAAATACTGCACCAAAGTGGCATCAAGGGTGTGAAGTGAAACACTCAGAAGTCATGAAAGCTTCTTTTGCTCTTTTTCCTGGTGTCCTTGATGTTTGCTACAACCCCATAACTTTGCCAAGGCTTCCTTGCCACAGTTGAGACAAGATGCAAAGCCAAAGTATCTCCAGAAATTGTGTTGTCTCTTCTCATTGCTGCAGTCCCATGAGAGCACTACAAGGTTCCATCTGGGAGCGCACACTTCCTGAAGGAGCATTGTGAAGGCATTATTTTAAAAATGGGAATAAAAGGGTATTTTTACTAGAACAAGGTTATCCATGACTTCCTAGGCTGCATTTTACACTTAACTACCTGTGTTGCTGAAGGTGTCCAAGACCTTGATTCAAGCCCAATGACAACCATTCCCTTTGTTTCAAGGTCAACACTGATCTGGTCAACATCTCAACTATGTGCAACCCTGAATGACATCTAAATCTGACCTTCTGTTTCAACTGTTTTATAGAGCTTTAGGCCTTCTCTCCCATATCTCAACAGGGCTTGAAGAAGATGGCGGGAGGCTCAACATGATTCCTGTTAATTCCTTTACTGTTGTCAATTTTTACTCTTTTCTTCTGTTTGTTCTGATCTGATTTCACTTCAGGCTTTATTTTCCTCTCATGAGTAGTGATTCAAAGCAGGAATAACTGGTCTGACGTCATCTAACAGATTTTTTCTTTCATTTACGCTGGTTTTACTCTAATTGTTTTTGTGAGGCTTGGAGTCTGTCCTTTTAATGTTTAACTCCTAAGTACCATGGTGATGTCCTTTATATAAATATTACCAATGAACAA
This sequence comes from Neopelma chrysocephalum, assembly GCF_003984885.1. Classification (NCBI taxonomy): domain Eukaryota; kingdom Metazoa; phylum Chordata; class Aves; order Passeriformes; family Pipridae; genus Neopelma; species Neopelma chrysocephalum. The sequence continues at coordinate 1,723,389 of NW_020897804.1, read as the reverse complement.
TCTGGAGCACATTTTTACATGGAAAATGTACCATGGAAAATTCAAAACAAACTTCTCCTTGAAGTTCCACTTTTTAAGTTCCAGGCAATCATGAGTGCAGTTGACAGCACTGTGCAGACCTGTCACTTGTAGGGAATAGAGTTCTTCAGAAACTGAATCATGATTACAACCCTACTAAGCTCTGAGTCAGCTTTCCTGATGTAGTTGGGCAAAATACAAGATGGAGATATAAAACCCTACTTTGCACTATGGTTCATATCCTGAGATGGTGCCCAGAAGGTTAAAAGCAGTAAGGAGCTTGCCTAACATGAAAACAGATCTTAATTCAGGTAGTGACAGCACCTAAGCCTAAATGGAGAGTGAACAAGCATTGCTTGAGTAGTGTTGTAGGGTCATGATAGTTTCATCTATATATCCTGTGAGTTGGCAAAAGGAATCTCATGCAAGCTGTAAGTAATAACATGTTATTCTTCAAAGAGACCATTCTAGCACAGAGTTTAGACTTACTTGAAGGTACCTCCTACAGCAAAAGGTCATTTTAGCCACAGAGCACATTGAGAGCAAAGAACAGCTTCTTCCTCTTTGGGGAAAATAGCCAGAGCTCACCACCTTCTTCACAGCAGCTGGGGACAGTCGGGTGGAGCTGCCTGTCTCTATATGAATAAATCACATAACCATAGAACATGCTGAGCTGGAAGGGACCCACAAGGGTTATCTAGTCCAACTCTTAGTCCTGCACAGGGTCATCCACAAGAGTCACACCATATGCCTGAAAGTATCATCCAAACACTTGAACTCTTGGCAGGCTTGGTGCTGTGAAACAGGCTAGAGCCTGCTCTGGCCCTGAAAAGAACTGGCAGCACACAGCTCATATCTGCATGCCTGAGGACATCCAAAATATGATGTCCTCATCTACAGAGCTCATTGGGAACAGGCTGTTTGGGAGCAGCCTCATTCACATCCCCTAAACTGTACTGAGGCATGTCTGGGAAAGCATCATTTGGGTTAAACAGCAATTAAACAGTGTGGGTGATTTTAAGACACTCCTCGGGCCCATGAATTGATCCTGTATAGTTCAGTGGTATATACTATAGCTGCTGTGACCCAGCTAGTCTGAAAAGTTCATAAAACTGATTTCAGAGTTCAGCACATTACCTGTGTAATAAAACCATACCAATCTCGATTATTTCTCTTGAACAAGAATCAGCAGTGACACAGATCCTTCACTGTTCCTCTTTGAAGTAACCTGCCACGTGTCAAAAGTAACCCACAGACAGGCTCTAACTGTGAATAGAGTCCACATCCCCACCAACAGCATGTTGAGTGGCTGGCTGCCAAAACCAGGCTAATGTAATTAAAAGAAAATTGCCTCTCTGTGGGTTTTCACTTCCTTGGTCATAGCAGGTGCCTGTACTGGGTGGTAAAATGCATCTGCAGCTGCTACAGCTGTTACTCTGGCACCAAAGCAAGAGTCCGGTTAAAACCCAGGAAGGGTATACTATGTTCAGCTTTTAAACCTTAGACAGCAGCCTGCCATCATTTCATTCCAGGGCATTTATTGAAATTAGCATGTGGTGGCTGGAGGATTTGCCAGGGTTTGTGCAAGCTTTTTTTTTTTTTTGAAGGGTAGAAGGGGATTATTTTGAGGTTTCTCTTTTAAGCCCCTCTCTGAGGAAATTATCCAGGCCAAAGATGCTGCCAACCACTTTCCCTACAGAGATGGCTCTCGGTGCAGGGTGAGGTAATGAATGACACATGTGAAGAGCACCCGCTTAGCAAATACTGGGCCCACTGACAACAGTCAGGCATTTGGTGTAATTAGAAACCAGCTTGCTGAGCTAAACGGATCGTCTGAGTCACCTTTAGACAGCCGAGTGCCAAAGCACTGTCTGCAGTGTAATTTGCTGGTCAATATTTTTTACAAAAGGCTCCCTCTCTGTGCTGCCTCCAGTGCCTTTGTTCGCTGATTATAAACTGCTTGCAAGGTGCAGTAGCCTGGCAGCTTCTTTGGCATCCAGTGATTTGCTTTGAGACACTTCTAAATCCACAGCAAAGCTCCTGGTTTTCTTTCAAGTTGTCATTCAGTGGGGTGATGAGGGGCGGAAACAGAGGTCTAAAGAAAGAAGCTTCTAAAGACCTTTAATGTTGTAAGTAACTGAGATTATTTAGAAAGAGGGAGAAGGAGAGAGACCTGGTCTATCGACAGTGCTGGAATAAAGCCAGTTTGAAAACATAATTTCCCTTTGAATAAAGAAGCTTTTGCCCTCTACACCCTGCACTTCCACAGTCATTGAAGCAACAGTTGCCATTATAAGGCAGCAGGTTTTTTCCTCCTTAATCAGTGCAGAGATAGAGTTTTATACCTAACATTAGAATAGTGTCTCACCTGTGCCATTCTAACGTGTTGGTTCAACTTGCCTGTGAGGCACAGCCTGGGAGATGGAAATAAGTGGAATAAAAAGACAGCAGCCAGGTCTTTGGCTATGACAGCTTAGTTTCTGTGCAAAAAAAAAACCACCTGGAGTGGAGGAAGAGCAGTCAGGAGAACAGCAACAGTGAATGGGGACTTTGCTGACCTCCATTCTGCTCCTGCACAGAAGAGCTGAAATGTCCTTTCCATCAAAATAACAAAAGAGAGCAATGTTGTGCATGAGTAAAGCCAGGGGATAGAGGAGCCTTCAGCAGTTACAACAGCTGTGTCCATCAGGAGCTGGCTTCAGCGACAGGTCCTTGTTTGAAACTATATGTGAAAGATGACTGAGTCGGGAAGAAGATAATAAAACTGTTCCACTGGGAATAAGAAGCTCAGATGTTGTTACTGTGGGCAGAACACCAACTGCATTGTAGGGGTGATCTTCAGTGAAGGAGTACATTCTTTCCTCTGTAGAGCACTCTCTTTCAGAGAGTTTTGCCCTACCTGTGTTCATCAGAACAGCTCTTTTTATTGCAGGGGCTGACATTGAGACCTCACACCTGTGTCCTTCTACGTGCCTCCTGCAGGGACAAAGTTCCAGATTTTGGTTTGTTCCCTCTAGAGGGTTTCTGGAGAGCTGTGTTTGCCACTCCAGTAAGGGATTTAGAGTTGAGCCTTTGCCTCCTTCATACTTTCTCTTGAGACTGAAAAATGAACATAACACCTCTCCTAATTTTTTAGCCCTTATCAAAACATGACGTGAGGAATCCTCCAGCAAGTAAGTGTCCCACAGTGTGCAGGAGCCTCATATACACCTGGTGAAAAATAGACGTACGAAACTGGATTCCAGTGTCACAATTCAACAGTATCTCAGGGCAGGGAAACCACGTGAAAATACACTCTGATTATATCCATGCCACAGACACTGTGGGCTCAACCCGGTTGCTGAAACAAATATGTCTTGTGCCACCTGAAATCTCCAAGTGCATCCAAGACCACAGTTTAAGGTTGACACAGGACTTCTGGTAGAAGCAGGCGTGTAGAGCTGCATCTGGAAGTCAGACAGGACCTTCAGGACATCTTAAATGGTTGTAAGTTCCTTATGTTTATACAACCTTTTACTAACCCTAACATTTTAGCTTAAAACACAGAAGTTAGGAAAAAAGATTAAAAAAGAAACAAGAGACTAACGTGCTATCAATACCTGAGGTCTCAATTGGTGTTGCATGTTTGAATATTGGCTTCTTGGACAGCTATTTCTCTGGACAGTTTGGACAAAACACTCTACTAGTTGAACTTTGAAAATGGTTTCTGAAGAATTATGCTGCTGAGTGGCTGTTTTTACTGTTGAGACCCACATTCTTAAAGCTAAATCTGTAGATGTTATGTTGTTTTGAGTCTTCATCTTTGTAAGAATTCACCCTTTCTGGAAAGCCATGAGGGCACTGCAAGTAGATCTTAGGGACTGCAGAAGGGAGTGTTGTGTGCTTAATTTTGGTTTTCAGTTGTCTCAGAAACTCTGGCTTTGTGAAGAAGAAAATCCTGTAATTTTTGCTCTTTTACTGGCAAGGACTGATTTAGTCTCACAGACTGTTTACACACTGCTTGTAGTTTGTGCATGTGCACTGTGTGCCAAGCAAAACCTGAAAAAGGTCTAATCTGACAGCACAAGAGACCAGGTAAAAATCTTCAGGCAAAACAGCCAAATCTAGAAATTGATGTTGAACTTTCTTGACTTACAACACTATCAGGAAAACCTGAAAACAATCAAAAACTTCTCAAACGTTTGTTTTTGACATGTTGCAAACAAAACTTTGATGTCTTTTTAAAACAACCTTTCACATTGAAATCTACTTGTATTTATATTTTTAGGGTTAAAAATGCTTTCCAAACAAGATTCAATGCTTAATTTCAGATCATCTTTTTCCTTATCTGTCATTTTTCCAATGTTTAAATTCAGCAAGAAAACAAAAGCAATTGCCTGTTCATTCACTTATATAATTGTTGCCTAGCCCTCAAAATGTTAAATATGACATTTTCAGGCTTTTCACAGCAAAATCAGAGATGTTTTCTGGGCCCTTATGAATTTTTATTTTCATTGCTTGAGACAAATGAGTGGTAAATGTAAAAGGAGATCTGATTTTTCCCATTTTTGAAAAAAAAACCAAACCCAAACCTCTATTTGCACATGAAATAAAGATTCAAAGCTTGCACAGATAAGTTACTTGAAGCATTTTTTCCTAAAAACTTTGCTGACACATAACCTGCATTATAAAACACTAGATACACTGATCCAGAACTTCAGCTAAGACAGATCACCATAGCACAGAGGACATTCATTGAGCTAATTCAGTTTGCCCCCTCTGGAAATTTTCTGCCTCATTCTTAGTTCTTGGTCCAAGTAACTTTGTGAATATGTCCCTTAAATATTTCAGAAGTGGTCTATAAAGTTTTGGTTTATGTATTCAGAATCAGCATTGCATAGCTAATTTGCAACTTCTCCAAATAAAACAAAGTTCCTCTTTCAGGTTTTCCCAAACCTACTCAAAGGAAGCATTTTCCTTTTCCTATATGCTAGTAGCAATGGGACTTATCTGGTATCAACTGGATTTTCATCCTTCAGGAGCTAGGTTTTGGGCTTTGGGATGTACTATAAGGTAATGTTATGTGATGTTATGTATGTTTTATGTGATATGATGTTATTTTTGCAGTAAAACTCCCTGTATTGTTGATTTTTATTGTCTTTAAAAATGATATATGGATCTTTGATATGAATATACCACAAATTTTATTGGAAAATATAAAAATATCTTTCTTCACCAACCACACTCAAAGATTTCATTTGGTGACTGAAGGAAAGCTCTCCAAAATATCTCTCTAAAAACTGTCTCAAAAAACTGTTTCTAAAACAGTTAATTGAAATTTCCTTTCTTGTAATTTTTTGTTTTGGATTAACTATAGCAGTTATTTTTCTGATATTTTCCAGCCAATTGTTGTAATCATCATGGTCTTGTTAGGTTATTTCCTTGAGAAAACGGCTGCTCCTTTTTTTCCCCTGTAGAATTCTTAGAATGAAAACATCATTTTACTGTCAGCAATGTGATGTGTTTCAGGGGAAGAAACTAATGACAGGTCATGACTCTCTTCAAGCAGGAAAAACAAGCCTTCTCCAAAGTACAAAAAGGCAAGTTGATTGCCTGTTCAGTGTCTGGGGATATTTTCTAAAGTCAAAGGATACATGGTGTGATTGTCATATTCTTGCAGTCATGGAAACGCAGAGTGTCTTAAAAACAGTGACCTTTGGCTCTCCAGCTCCCTCTGAAACATCTATAAAAGGGAACCAGACTGAAGTAAATCAGTGCAGAATTCTACATGCCTGATCACTCTCTATAGCACTTTAAAGTTGGCTGTTCTACATTTCAACGATCAAATCTTTCAGGTACCACACTATTTTCTTGGCCTACTGCTAACCTTGCTTTCCAAGCACAATATTTGCAGTAGCTCCTCTCCTCTACACACACACAAAACAAACCAAGATTCGCTGGTGGTAATGTTGCATGTCCAACACATGTTGCATGATTTGCCATCAGAATCCATGTACACTTTCAAAAATACTGCAGCACCTGCAGGGGAAAATAACCGTACAAGGAAATGAGAGGCTTGGGCTGATACACGTTTAGGTCTGCCAGAAATGCTGATCCAAGACCATTTCCTGGTCAGTGTAAAGTAGATCACTACAGTGCAGGACTCTCACCTCAGTGAGGTTTGAGTCCCCAGGATGAAACACAGACAAGTTCTTATCTCATAAATACCTGTACATGAGTAACAGAAGAAGTTGTTGTGGGAGGACGTGATGTGGTTTCTCCATCCCCACCTACTCCCTCACCCATGGCTGGGTGCACGCTAAGCAAGCTCATGGTGCTGCCATTCCCAAATCATCTGCGCTGCCATGGTTCCTTCTTAGGGCCTCCAACCTAGTAGGAGGGATCTTGCTGGGTCCTGGTGGAGAAAAAATGGCAATTGTTCTTATAAAAGGCATCCTACAGATTTGGATCCAGGAGGTGATTATGGCTCTTACGAAAGAGCTGCTACATTTTATGAGTCTTTCTGTTGTTCTTGGTCCATTTTCAGAAGGTCAGAACGGCATTTGCGTTTAACTGTTGGATGTTATAATTTGATGAGAGTGTTAACTGGTTCCTACTCGCTGAAGGAAATAACTGTGTGTCCTGAACTGTTACCACAAAAAGAGAGGGAAAACACATAGCACAGACGCCGCTATTCCATTGTCTCGCTGGCAGGATAAAGGTAAAATCTGATCATAACTTAGGCGGGTGGAGGCAGCTCTCTGCCAGCACGAGGTGGTGTTGCCTTTCATCATGTCCAGCTTGGTGCTATCTACGTGGCTGCTGGCCAAGATCCCAAGAAGGCTGGAGAAAGCCCTTGCACTCCCCCAGTTCTCACCTGCCTTCCCCAAGGGACCTTCAGCCACCCACACACATCGCCACAGCCCTGTGCCAGGGTCTGCAGGGACTGTTGTGGTGAGCAGTCTGCAGCTTGCAGGAAACTGCATCCCTTCCTAAAAAAATCTGCAGAACTGGAGCCAGAGTTAAGAGCACCATCCTTGTTGGCATTGTGCTGAGCGTAGCAATTCCTTTCTCACAGAGAAGCGCACAGAGATGGGAACGCTGCCGACAGCTGTTCAAAAACTTGTTCGTGCTGCTCAGTTTTCCCAGTTTTTCCACTGTGTAGTACAAAGACTTGTGGTGTTTCTTTCTGCCCAAGTGAACTTTTTTCTTTCTTTTTATTTTTTTTCTTTCGTATTTCTAGAAGTTCTGATCCCTAGTACCTAATGTCACGTAGCAGGAAATACTTCATGCCACATTTATTCATTAACTTCTGTTGTTTAATATGTATTTGGGCTTGGTTCTTCCATTTTCAGCTGTTGCTAATTTTTTTACTGGAGGAGTGACCTTTTTTTTTTTTGTGGAAAAAAACCAGTGTGGCAAAAATAATTAACCCCCCTTCTCTGTGAATAAAGCTCTGTGAGACCAAGGAAGAATTGTCATGTGTCACCATATACTGGTAAACTTTAGGTCCCAATCTAATGTCCACTATCTTAATACCCAGCAGCAAATAAACTTCAAAGGAGCAGAATATTCAGCTCAGATGTTTTTCTGAACCTTCCAGACTATGTAACTTTCTTGCACTCTCTGTCTTTCCACCTATCTGAGGCTCAGACTTCAGTTGATCCTAATCTGTTAATTATGACAGATTGTGTGCTGGTTGAGTAATACGTAATAGAAAAGCAAAACGTTTCTGCCTGCTACCTTTGATCTGAACTCAGGTTTCTAGAGGACATGAATTAGACTGGAGCTGGTCACCTGTTCCCTGAGTTATTCTTTTCCTAATATATTTACATATAATGCATAATTCTATATCCAGGGTTTTTTGGAAAGGGTAGTCTTGAGAGAAAGAAAACACCCTCTTGTCTTTTTTTTTTTTCAGACTTCATTTCTTCTGAATAGCTCACTTGAAGTCCCTTCTGGTGAGGAAAATCCTGTGCATATGCTTATGACTTTTGCAAGAGTAATTTCTTCAGACTGGTCAGACTGACTGACAAGAAGCCCTGTCCAAAGCTAAGCATTCCCTGTCTCACAGTTACATAGAGCAGGGAGATGTGTTGAACTGCCAGACTTGCTTTGTTGCAGGCACTGCTGTGAACATGAAACTCGAACTACTGTTTCTGAATCATGGAATCATAGAATGGTTTGGGTTGGTAAAGACCATAAAGACCATCTAGTTCCAACTTCCCAGCCATGGGCAGGGACTCTTTCCACTAGACCAGGTTGCTCAAAGAGCCATCCCGCCTGGCCTTGAACACTTGCATCGATGGGGCATCCACAGCTTCTCCAGGGCCTCACCATGCTCACAGTACAAAATTTCTTCCTAATTTAAATCTACCCTCTTTCAGTTTAAAGACACTCCCCCTTGTCCTATCCCTATATGCCCTTGAAGTACTGGCAAAGTAGACAACTTTTTTTTTTTTGAGACTAACCCATTTTGAGTAACCTGGGGTCAGTGAATTGGAAAATTTGAGGTTATGTGTCATCCTGAGTAACACTGAGCAGTTTCTTCTGAGGTGGAATTCAAGGGTCAAATCCTAATTAATTTAACTGCAAACTCCTACCCCACATTCAAACAATTCATTATTTAACTCTACCAAACACGAAGCACTCAGACATACACATGGCAAAATGTCACGACATGAGTGTCCCAGATGCCCTTCGGATATGCCCCGTGCTCCAGCTGTCTGTCACGCTGAAGGTTTGCCTGGATGATTTACTCAGGACAGAGATAACAAGAAGATTTCAGCTCAGTTTATTGCAATGTCACTCAGGCTCAGTGCATATCCATAAGCTTGGTGCACTTTGTTTGAACAAATGTTGCTGTCCAGAGAATTTGTAATAAGGTACATAATAAATTTTAATAAGCTATAGCAAGCAGACATGTTTAAACATATGTTAGCAGTTTGTCTAAGTGAAGTGTTTATATTTCTGTATGTCCTGTACTGCTATTCCAAATAAAATTCTATAAAGAAAAATTAGGTTAAAAAATTACCAAATACATGCATGATATTATTCTTCTATCTAGAGCATTTACTTTGAAAATATGTTTCTTGTTATGACATCAGGCTTATATTGTGCATTACAGTTTTCTGTGCCTGTCCAACAAATGTTTAACTCTCAAGCGCTTCTACAGAAGTTGCGTGGATTTCTTTCTTGGTTTTGACAGGATTTCTGGTAATTTGTCTTTTATACTATATTCAACATAAAGAAAAACATAAGCTTCAAAAATATGGAAATGCTTCCAAATCCATTGAGTACCAATGGTTTTTTTCTAATAATTAAGTATTTTCTAGGTCAAAGCTAACTGTGAAATTTTAGGAGAAGAGTAAAAATGTCCCAAAATTTGAGTGGGTTTGTTCCTGCTTTCTTTTCCATTCCCTTTATTTTGTATGACTGCCTCTTTAGGGTATAATCTGGGTTTTTTTCAGCATCTTTTTATGTAAATTCTTGGTAGTATGCAAAATAACAATAATTATTTGTATTGATCCTTTTTCACAGAAAAAACCCTAGCCCTAAATTACATTTAGAAGTGAATAGTTTAGTTTGGACAACGACATGGATCTTCATCTTCCAACATTTATTCCAAACAGAATTTCTCTTTGCTGTTCCTATAAGGGGGGATCTTATTGATGCATACAAATATCTTAAAGGTGGGTGCAGTAGCAACAGCCGAAGGGGGTCACTTAGGTTTACTTCACTGGTGGCCTTGCATGGATATCAAAGGAGACATCCCTGTCACCATGATCTTGTGGTGGGTGTTGTATGAATGATGTCCAATCCTATAGAGAAAATCAGTCCATGACTGACCTCATCCAGCTACAAAATAGAAGGATTGTCCAGCTTTGTGTAAAGACTGGTGAATCACCCAAAAACTTTGGCCAAGCTAAAGGAAATCAAAGCATCTCTCATTGGTAGCTTGGCCTGTCCAGCTCAGTGAAAGCTTATATTTAGTGTCAAATAATAGGTAACAATCTATTCTGCTAAGGTTTTGATACCACATTGAAAGTACTTCTGGATAGAAGAATCTCATTTAAAGCCGCTTCAAACTGTTGGCAGAAAACTTTGCATTATTGATATTAAACGTATTTTTGTTTTCTGATTTACAGCATGTTTTATTCCTCATGAAACTTAAAAGCCCAACTAAGCAGACACGCTGAAAAACAAATGTTGCTAAAATGATTAAGCAGCCCACAGATGGCTTGTATGTTCCTGTGTCAAAGAGACAGCTTTATAAATGAAGCATGTGTGATAACCATTTATGTTTCATTAAAAAAATGCTGAGCATTTTTTAGAGCAAACATGCTTTCAAAGAAAAACATTGACCAACTTGATGAGGAGATTTAACAGTCAAAAAACCGTCCAGCCCAGATGCTCGGTAGCAGCTGTAACCTTGTGAAAATTGACCTATAACATAGCCATGGGGTTCTTGATTCCAAGAAGAATCTTCTCTTTAAGAAAATTGATTTGCTTTACAAACCTTGACCCCTCACTATTTTTCATCCTCCATCAACCCCTGGGGCCCACTGACCTCACTGCAAGAAGTCATACGTGCGAGACACCCCCCCTTGAAATGACTGGAAAGATTTCCATGTAGGGTTTGTTGGTCCAAGGTTCATAGCAACAAATCTTTCCTTGTTCTGCTGCAAGATTAAGTCAAGATGACTGACATAATTGGCCAAACAGTTTTCTAACTGGCTTTTTACTTTTGAGATGACCTCTGTTTCTCCCATTCGTCTGCTGATTACAGGTCAATAATACTGTCAAGGAGAGATAAAATAATTTTGTCACTTAGAAATATTGTAATGGGATAAAACCCCTGGCTTGTCATATCACTAAATTTGAAAAGATAATTGAGCTGTCAATTTAAATATCAAGTGAATGCCTCCATGCAAGCAGTGTTAATAAAAGCCAAGAGGAAGGTAGATATGAGCTCAGCTGGCAGGTGAAGGGGGGTGAATTTTGTTGTCTGAGAGCCCAGTGGATGGGATAATTCTCTAAACTTATTATGAATTAATCTGAGCTTCTTTGTCTACAAGACTACACTGGCTGCATTTATTTTACTAATATTTTTTTCATGCAATCCTTGAACCAGCCACAAGTGGGAGATGATCTTTATTAGGAATGTCATTTCAGCCTGTCACCTTCTGCACCTATCAGAAGGTATGGAGACATGAAAAAATCAGTTTATTGTCAACTTCTTTTTACCTCTTTCTAGTGAATATTCCTTTCAAAGGTCACTTGCTTATTTGTATGTCTTCAAGACAGTTGCCAACTTTTATTCCTTGCTGCCCACAAAAACATTGATAGAAGTCAAAATTTGCTCCGATGCCTAAGGCAGTAATTACTATTAATAGGCTAAAGTGATTGACTGAATCATTGAAGGCTTGAGGGAAAATGTTTGCACTGTGTTTCAGTTACTCTTTGCTATATGTGCTCTGCTGACTGTACTTGCCAGGCTTTTGCATTTATTAACCGAGTTCTGTGATGTGCTGGGCCCTTCATTTTGCTTTTGAATCGCCCTCAGTTCTCCCTGGCAGATCCTGAGTGTCCTGAGTGTTACGCTGGTATAAACAAGAAGCAACTTGACTGAGGACATCAAACTGCATTGAGCTCACACAGGGAATTCTCAGCTCTTTTTAGATTCAAATGTCCAATCTCAACTGGGAAGATGTGCCATTTTCCTCAACCACGACCAATACAATCCAAAACCAAGATCTGTGGAGTGAGAACCAGGCTGGTATATTTAAAGGATTTTCTGGCTGGCTCCAAAAGTTTCATAGAGAGCAGGAGTTAAGGGTTGGCCACAGTGGTAGTAACATGGACTAGGAAATAGAAGCCAATGTTTTTGCCTATGAGCAGCACTGGGAGAAGAAGAACAAATTTGTATCATGGGACAGCCAATATTTATAAAGCCAGCAACCAAACTGTGGCTCCTATGAATGAGTTATAGCCCATCTGAAGAACAACATCATTGTGTAGAGGCATGAATGAAAAGGCTTTTTCTTTGTGGAAAGAGAAAAAGTGCATATGGGGGTTTACAACCATGAAAGAGAAGATGAAATCTGCAGCATTTATTTGGGGCTGATGATATAGATATGAGGAAACCCTGTTAATTTCCATGGTACAAGATAAGTGCAACTCAGAGGTATACCCGACCAGTCCCTAATCAAAGGCAAGTTCCCAGGAGACTTCCTATTTGTGAAAATAGTCCAACTGGACACTTTAACTATAAATGTATCTTCTTCACTTTCGTATTCAGCTTTCGCCGTGGGGGCAGATTTTAATCAGTGCTTTTACAGCTCTTTGGGACATAGAGACTTTTGTATCAGCTCATGGATTTTCTTACACAAAGTTTTCTTTGTACATTGGAAGGCTGGAGAATTGGCTCCATGTGAGCCTGTAGAGTTTATAAAACCTGCAAGCACTAACCTCTGTTGGCTTCTCCTGAGAAAATAAATGTGAGCCTGGAAACCCATGATTCTGACCTGAAACACAACCCACAGATATATAAAATGGTCTGAAAGAGGACTGCCTCATCCAGTAGTGGTAAATACCAAGTATTCAGAAGTCTTAAATCAGTCTCCAAAACCTTGAAATTATTGGTAGAGTCATGTTCTGCTAAATAAGTATAGAAATCAATTTTGGGTTTATTTGACTATTTTCTGTTTCTGGGCCATTTATGACAACACTTTCAAATTCTTCTCTTCAATGAAGACATCTAGAAACATTCTTTTTTTTTTTTAATAATAGCTGTGTATTTTATAATCTGGTGACTCAGAGAACTGAAGTTTTGAAAACCATGACATGCCAACCTTGACACTCATTCAGATTCACTTATAAAAGGTACTCAGTGTGCAGGACAGAGGAAAAAGCAGATCCTGACCTGCTCAGTGATGTAAACAACTGTCTTTTCCTCTCTGAAAGTTAGAGCTAGTTAAATTGGAGAACAAGAAACCCTGGTGTACTGAACAGCTTTTGGCCCTGAAACAGTTATTGTTGCAATATGTGAAACTGCATCAACTTTTCAGTACATCAGAAAGGAAACCAGAGTTTAAACCTTTCTGAATACAGCCACAGCTGAGGAAAGCAATTAAGGCACTTTACTAGACGGAAAAGATTTTGCTTTTCTGTTGCTCTTCTATGTAACTGTATTTTAAGACTGAGGACTGTGTGTAGATGGACACTGTATTCCTTCTGATTGACTGTAAAGAGGAGAAATACAGCTCTCCAGCCCTGTTAGTGTGCGTGTGTGCTTGGAGGGGGGAAGTGTGTGTGCAGTTGCATTGCACCACATCCCTAAATCTTTGTGCAAATTCACATCTGGACCATTGCCTTTGCATTTATACATTCTTCTCCCTGTTTTTAAATACAGATATTTTTGTAAGCTGGTCTATATGCTTTGTCCCTCAAAGAGGAAAGAGAGAAGAGGTGAGAAACCACTCTAGCCAAAAGAGCAATCTGGCAGCTATCTGTGAGCTCACGGTGCCATGATTCAGTTCTGGGCCCCTCACCTTAAAAAGAACATTGAGGTGCTGGAGGGCAACAAGGCTTGGGAAAGGACTAGAGAACATGTCTTATGAGGAATGGCTGAGAGAACTGGCTTTGTTTAGTCTTGAGAAGAGGAGGCTCAGGGGGAACTTCATTGCTCTCTACAACTCCTTGGGAGGAGCCTGTGGTGAGTTGGGGACTGGTCTCTTCTAATGTGCCTGCAGTGAGAGGACCAGAGGAAATGGCCTTAAGATGAGAGAGAGAAGATACAGACTAGATGTTAAAAATATTGGTTTTCACTGTTAGGGTGGTCAGACACTGGAATAGGTTGCCCAGGGAGGTGGTGGAGTCTCGATGTTTAAGGGGCATCTGGATCTGGCACTGGGTGCTGTAGTTTAGTGTTTTAGGGGTTACAGTGGTTGTGCTGGACTTGATGATCTTAAACATCTTTACCAACCTTCAGGATCCTATGAGTCTATGATCTCTTTTTTTCTTTTAAAACAAGGGGAAAATTGTGGTGAGGGAGGGCAGCCTTTACGGTGGCTGGTGGCAGCGGGGTTGGGCTGTGGCCTGCTGCCTTCTCCACAATGGTAAGGGCCAAACAGGGCTGTTCCCTACCCCAGCCTCCACTGGGCAGGCACAAGGTCTGCTGCAGTCATGGCACTTTCCTCCGACAAACCCAACCCTTTATGCTGCTCTGTGTCAGTGACTTTCCTCCAGCCCCAACTGGCTTTTCAACATTTCTGGCTTATTGGAATTTATTTGAGCATTTTAAGTTACCAGTTGCAATCCAAATGCCCTGGTGAAAGTGTTTTCGTGGTGGCCATTTTGGACAACATGTTGGTGTCCCTGCCCATGGCAGAAGGGTTGGAACTAGAAGATCTTTAATGTGTCTTCATGCCCCTTCAAACTCAAACCATTCCATGATCCCACAATTCTAAGATTCTGTGAAATAGCAGTTTTTTTGTGGTTTGCAAAACAGCAGCTCCTAGAAACCCTACCAGTAAAAGAATGACCAAAATAATAATGCTTGATTTTTTATTAAATATATATACTTACACCTAGCATCCCCCTGGTGCTAACCAGGTTGTGTATTTCCAGTCATCTTCAGATCCTCCTGATTTCAACAAGTTTTATATGCTGCCAACACAAGTGGAAGTTTGGCCCCAGCATAGATGTTAACCTGGTTTCAAACCCTTGGGCTCCATCTCATTGTTTCTTTAATGTCACAATTGCCTTACCTTAGAAGAGGAGCCTTTTCCCAAGCAAACCACAGAGAAAATAATTAAACCTCAGTGAAGTCCCACCCTCTTTTTTTCCTTTAAGCCCACTCACATCCGAAAGCTGCTCAGTGAAGGAATTAAAAGTTATAGGAGTTGTAGCTTCTTAAATGAATATTTATTGTATCTAATACAGCAGGAATAACCATTAATAAGGTATTAGCTTGCTCTGGAAGAGCCATGGGAACTAGCAACCCCTAAATAATTAGCTTGGTTCTAATGCTGATGTACTTTGCAGCTGCAGAAAAATTATTTACCTTTTACGCCTTAATTTTCTCTTCTGTATTATGAATGTTGCATATTCAGTACTGCGATGATGGACTCGCATTTTCTTGCCTGCTGGAAGACAAGAGGTCACAGTGTCTTGGAAAAAGTGAAATAATGGTCTGGGAAATAACGAAAAATATTATTGTTCTAGTGTCGGTTGCCTTTCTTGTGTGGGAAGCTCTTCTGTCACCCCCTTCTTTTCAGTGTTACTTATTTTCCATATAAGATCATAAGCTGGTCACACTGAGCCTGGATTCACTTCACTTAACTTTAACTAACTAAAAATGAACTCTCCATCTTACACAAATCTCCCAGGCTCTCTTTAATGAAAGAAAGAGGTAGACTGCTTATTTTAAACATATCTGGGTGAACTACCTTCTGGAGACTTCTATATGTCTCCATTGGGTTATGGAGGAGGTAGAACAAACATTTGGGTTCGAGGTGGCCAAAGACAAGTTCCAATTCTGAGAGTCTAATCTGGAGTTTTCTTGAAGTCTCTAAGCACTGAGCAGCATATGATGCTTTCTTAAAGATGCTAGTCTGTGATCAGAGGTGCCTAGACTCTTTTCTGGGAAAAAATAGCATTAACTCTTCCTCCAAAAAGATTGTTCAGAGCTCCCCACTATTTGTGGCAAGGCAGAGACTGTGCTTAGGTTTCTGCACAGTAATGAGTTTCTCTCACCATGAAATTCAAGTCAAGAATTGTTCATGTGCCTACATACACACACACAAACTATACTAAAAATGGACACTGGATATATGACAATGCAACCACATTTGCCTTTCCAGTGGTCAAAATAAAGGAGGACTCAGGGTACAGGGAAAGACTGGAGAAGCTGGTAGCGACCCACGACTGCATATCTCCAAGTCAGCACTTAGATCACACAGCAGGGCTGAGAGTAAAAACTCCCACCATCTGACAGCTGCTTGGCAGCTTTTGAGAACTGAGTCATCACACCCTGACCCAATTTCTAGCAGACAGGTGTCCCAGCCACAAAAACCACCATCACAGGTGTCACTGTCGTATGCAAGGTCAGCAGAGGGACCACTAACTGATTTGTTAGCAATTGAAAAGGTCAAGATGCTTATCTTTTCTACCAAGCACTTCCCTTGGCTAAGTTTGCTATGGCCGAGTCTGATGATTTACATATTTTTACTGGCATTAAACCTGTCTAGCTGCATCTTCATTTGATAAAAGATTTTCACTAAATCTTTGTTGTGAATATCCTAGAAGTAAAATTTGGACCAAGAGAGAGAGCCCTTAAGTCTCAGAATATAGTCCTCTCTATGGAAAGACAAAGTTACACACAGATCCAGGATTTGATGTTAGCCAGTGTTGTGATACAACCTGAAAGGAACAGTTTCCCATGGTAAGATTCGTATATTTGCCTGGATATTGAGAATTAAATGACATTTGCTCCTAAAGCATCTGAAAATTTTGGTTAATATAAAGGAGTTTATCATCACATATTTCTCTTCCTTTAGATGATCCAACTTTAGTTGCTGTGCAAGTCAGCACAGTCCTGTTGAAGCCAGCATCCCTTGCATGGCCACAAGTGTGACCCCAGAGTTTGAATACACGGTAGGAATCCAGCAGGGCTGCCTGAACTGCCTGGGACTTCACACGCAATCTGCACATAAACCACCTTTTCAAAGACAGGCTTTCTAATAAAACAGCCACTGTTGACACAAATAATCCCACATTTCTGTTTTGCATAACCTCTAGAAAGCTGGATAGCAGAGGAAATAAGCAATAATAGCAGTGTAAATGGCCGTAAGTGAAAGCGTATCAGTTACCATGTGCCAGTTCAGTCTATGAAGCTCAGTTTACACTGGTGGCAAAAATAAGAGGAGACATTATGTCTTCATAAAAGCTTGACCTCGAGTGCTTCAGAAGACAGAAGAGACCACATTCAAGGCAAAACAGACTTTCTGTGCACAGTTATTCTTTAAGGGGCTTTGCTAGGGTTCACATACACACACCCTTTGCTTATGAAATGGGAGAGGAAAGGAGCACCAAACAAGTGAATGTGTGTAGCTCAGCAGCCCCAGTTGGCCCAGTTCCCAATATATTTTCCTTGATAAACAGCTAATCCCTGAGTATAATGTGGCTTGCATTCCTCCAAACTTATCATTAATCATGGAAAACCCCAAATTTGTCCTTGCACTGTGTGAGTGCCTATGAACAGCTCCTTTGATAAGAGTGTTTTTACATGCCTGGAGGGATTTAGGGTTTTGGACCTCTATCCTATAAGTAGTAGGCGGACCTTCCTTTGCATGTGAGTCTGCTTTCATTGCTGGTTTCAAGTCACAGAGAGTTAGCAGGGATGTTTGAAATGAGAAGTTGTACCATGCTTGTGTTCCTGCATTGTATTTGTGCTGTTTCACAGCACTTGTGACGTGGCATAGACTTATAATTATGCATTGTCAGCAGCCAGAGAGAAGACGGGAGGAGAGAAGAAGGGAATTTCTAAGTGGACGAAGGGCAAAATGTTATCTTTTAGGTGGCAAAATATTTAGTCACACAAATTTGTTTCTTTTTAATATGGAAGATGAATAGAGCAAACTAATAAATTATTTGCCACCTTATCTTATACCTGACCAAGAAATGGGAAGAACAGACAACTGTAGGTCCTTTCCCCAAGTAAGGAACAGATAAATTACCTTTACAAAAGGCAGCTATTGGACATAGACATAAATTATATTGTGAATTTTTTCCTAATGAGAGTAGTTAACAGCAAACATGTCCATTGTGTATTAGACACTTTTCATAGCCTGAACTATGAGCGAGACTGGCTTATTTCAGCTACCTGGTCTGGCCTTGTACATGGGAAAGACAAAACCCTACCTATATGATGGAAGCCCAGTAACTTTCAGCTGACGAAATATCTAATGTCTTTTACAAAAAACAGCCAGGCCTCATTTGAAATAGGCAAATCTTCACACCCTCAACTATGATTTTTATTAAGAAAAAAAAACATGAAACGCATTGCTGTTTTGGATTGTTCTAATCTCAATTTTTGGTCTATGATACCTATCCACCACTGAGATAAAACAGCTCTTTACCAAAACATGTTTTTACTTTCTGCAAGTATCTACACTCTTTAAATTCCTTAATGTTAAACACTACTGTTCAGAGGATAACTTAAACCGTACAACTTCAAAAGGCATTTGTAGACCTAAAGAAAGGATTCTAAGAAGATAGTCAAGTTTAAAAGGGTTTAAAGTTTAAAAGTTTAATATGAGCAGACTTCATTTTAAAGCTACACTATCAGTGTGAGAAATAGTCTTCTGCATTGATGAACCTTCACGCAAGGAAATTTAGGAAGGTGGCATCTCAGAAAAAGAGAGCTCATTGCACGTTCCCTGTGAACAGCCACCCCTCTCCCTGCCCTTGCACAGACACAAACATGTCCCTTGCATGGGCTACTCAGTTTATGAGCCACAGAGACAAGAGAAAAGCAACTGCACATCCCCAGCTCCCTTTCCACAGAAAGCAAGGAACAGGAGTAGAGTCCTATCAAGTGAACAGCTGGTGTGACTTTCCCTCCTTGGAGACCATGTGAAGCAAATATGATACAGGAATTCTCTGAAGTTCCAAGACCTGGAGCAGTTCCTGAGCATTATGAATACAAGGTGGCCTCTTCACGTAGTCATTCTTCAATTGCACCAGAGATTTGGCTGCAAAGAGACTGTTTAAATAAGAAATCAGGTCCACTGATTTTCATCTTTTAGAATAAAAGCAGATGTAAAAAGAAAGCAAGGGAATAGACAGTAAGCAGGGAGAAGTTACAGAGTAAAGGGAGCATTTTGTATTTCTTCATTGTTCATTTTCGTATATATATATATATATATATATAAATATTTCAGGATTTGTTTCTTAGTGAATTTTTGCAAGGAAACAAACATTGACTTGATGTTTCCTGCATTCACAGATACCATCTGCTTAGATTTGCTTCCTTTTAAACTATTTTTAATATATTTTGATTTAATTTGAGAGAGGGATGTGTAGGGTATTTGGTCAGGTGGTATGTGAACAGGCCTGAAAAATACTGTTTTAGTGAAGCCAGAATTAAAACTATCTTTCTGAGATGGAACACTAAAAGCAAAACAGATTTTCAATGCATAATTTTGTATACCAGTGTAGTGGTTTTATTCATTATAAGTGCAAAAAACCTAGTTACTGGGAGGCAAAAGTCTCCCATGGCTCTTGTGGCAGATCCAGATCTCTGAAAGCAAAAGTAGGGTGGTGAGGCACTGGAACAGGTTTATCAGGGAGGTTGTGGCTGCCTCATCCCTGGAAGTATTCAAGGCCAGGTTGGATAGGACTTGGAGCAACCTGGTCTAGTGGAAAGTGTCCCTGCCCATGGCAGGGAGGTTGGAACTAGATGGGATTTAAGGTCCCTTCCAACCCAAACAATTCCATGGTTCTGTGATAAGGGAATGCAGAACTGCACAAGCCTTTGCTGCACCACACAGTAACTTAATTACCCCTTATAATAGCAATTTAACTCGTAGAGCTACACCTTTTGCCACAAGAGCCACATGACTGGCGTAAGAGAAATAATTTGGAAAAAAATTCTCAACCGGGATAAAAGGACACTGTGCAGAAAAACAAGTATATGTGGGCCTATCCCTGCTCTAAGTTTTTTTCATTTTTGGCCATATTTTCCAGCCTTTTGGAATGGAGCTGACCAGAATATATATTAATTTATGGATATCTTGGAAGAAAATAAAGGCAATCTCAGAAGTATCCATTTCCTCTGGATTAACTCCTGAAGCCTGGTAGACTCCTGTCAGCCAGTTCCAGGCTGGAATAGTCATTTAACTTTCTTTTTAAATTTAGGAAGTTCCAGAATTTGGGAGTTGGATAAAACCAAATCTTTGATTTGATGTCCAACAGGACAGCCATGCAAGTAGATGAACTTTTTTGGCACTAGATACTTCACAGCTTACTAAAGATGGATCTGGATTTGTTTGTGCTACTGACTTGTCTAGGAAATGAAAGCAAATCTCCACTGCTCACAATCCCCAAACTCTTGTGACAGACCAAGAATGACAAATCAGAGCATGGAATAGGAACTGGCAAATACACCTCCAGTGTCAGCCTCAAATTTGCTGCCAGTGAGCAACTGTCAAAAAGTCATTATAAAATACCATAACTCTTTACCTCAGGGCTCCTTGGGAGAGAGAAAATATAGCATTTCCAGCAGCAGAGAGATGTCCTTGGGGAGGATAAAGGTCTCGAATCATTAGAGTCTATTGACATAAGATATCTTTCCAAAGATATCCAAAAAAGTTTGGATGTGGATTTATTGGCATGAGTAAAAACGCTTTTCTCAGGGCTTTATCAAAGTGGGTTTTTTCAATGTATTTCCACAGAGACATGGTAAATTATACATATTTATTTCATATGTGTGTACACCCATGTTTGCATGTACACGTACAGTGCATTAGTTTATATACCCTGCACCCGTGTGCATGAGTATGTTTTCAGTATGGCTTTTTTCTTAAATAAAATCCATTACAAAGATGGCAACAGAGATGGGCCATATCTAAACAAAATTCAGTTAATGTAAGTGATCTAATTAGAGGAATAAAAGCAAACATGACAAATTCTGACCAGAGTGTAAATCCAGATTCTAGTTATATTTGTGTGAGCGCTAAACTAGTCCTCTGTCCTTTCTGAACAGAAGCATAAGGAAAACTAATCAAAGGGAACAGCTAAGAAATGACTGCTTTAAAATTAATTTAATTTCAGAATCACGTAAAAAAAAAGCTTAAATTAGCAGAATATATAGAAGTTTTCCAGAATTTCACATGAAAAGGACATAGATAATAATTATATTAGAAACAGTCCCATAGTGGATCACCTAATGGATACCCATATTCCAGACTCTGGTAAATTCTGAATCTTACTATCTGTCCTCAATATTCAGGCTACCTACTGTGCACACAGTACATATGGAACTGTGGGGTTCATTGCCACAGGGTGTAGCAGGAATCAAACAGTCTCCAAAAAAGGATTATACAACCATATAAACTCAATGGACTGGATAGTCCTCAGTTGAGGTGCCCCAAACTGTCATTGACAGAAAATTGCCTCGTAAGGGATGTTTGTGGACATTCAGAGTTAAGGCGCTTTTAGATACATAGTTCTTTTTGAGTGTACTCCAGATAGCTTTTGCATTTACACCTTTCTTTCTTTCACTACTAAATCAAATGGTTCTTTGTAGCATATTTTAGCCTTGGCCCCTTATAGCTGTTGGATACTGTAATGTCCCATGTTTACATCTTGTGCCCTACATGTGTCTAAACTCATGATACATTTTTCATAAATGAATAGTTGAGATTGGAAGAAGAAGAAAAAAAAAAGGTGTCTAAATTTAGGCTGCTAAACCTGAATGTTGGCACCCAAATAACTGGCCAGCTTTCCAAAAGCCAAGCCCCTGGAAATTTCCAGTAAGCACAGTTGCCATACCAACGGCTGTCAGCACTCTTGCAAAAACAGGTCATGTATTTAGGTGCCAAAATGTAGCAAGAGAGGTCTAATTTCAGGCTTCTTTTTTTTTTTTTTTTTTTTTTAGATGTGGCCAAGAGCACTGATGATAATTGAGAACAGTTTCACCTCTGCTGCCACTCTCCAGCTTCTCCAACTGGAGTCACAAGACTGCTACAGTCTTGCAAAAGAGAAGATGTCTGGGGAGGTGAAGCATGAGGTGTTAGCAGTCATTACCTGGTTCCATCCTGGGGTGCAGGCTTTGAGCTAACCCCACAAACTGATTTTGGGGCAAACAGCCAAAGAAGTGTGGGGCTGGGTGCAGGCTAATTTGTCTGGGCTAGAAGCAGGGTATGGCTCAAATCCATGGGCAGAGGGGATGTTTGGTTTGTTGTATTGCAGCACTAAGCTTTGCGGGCCTGCCATGCAAGCAGGCATGTGGCCAGGTGCTCACCCACCCCAAACTTCATCCAATGATGGCCACTTCCCCCTTGGAATCCTGCACTGCCCTGCTGCCAACTCGCAGTCTCTCTTGCTGGGCATCAGCCAAGGCATTTTTGAAGGTGAGGACAAGTGCATCCCACTTGGTCCCCCAACCCCTTGGGGGCTTTGGGCACAGCCTCTGTGCTGCCTCTGCCTCCAAATACCTGCCTGACTCCAGGCAAGTCACTTAACCTCTCTGTCTTGAGGCAAAACAAAGATAACAGCACTTCCTTCTCTCTGCGTTTTGTGTGTCTTCTTCAGCTCAGGTGTAAGTTCCTAAGGGGAAGGTTTGTCTTCTCAGAGTGTTCAGTGCCTATCAAAACAGAGCCTTGATCTCAGCTGGGGCCTTGAGGCATGACTGCAGTGCTGTTATTATCATTAATAATAATAATAACGAATGCAATCAGATCAAAGACACTGACTGTATGAGTCATTTTTTGGGGTAAAGTTAGTCATTCCAAAGAGCAATAGGTATATGTAAACTTTAGACACTGCCAAGGTTTCTCTTTTTTCCCACCATTTAAAAATTCACCCCTGGGAGGATAGGAGAGCAACATGATCTGAAAGGGCTCAGCCCTGCCAGTGTTTCCATGTGGATGGGCACTTGTGCTCACATGCCGACATTGCAAGGTTAATGGTGTAACTTTGTTCTCTATAATTCGGCTACATAAAAACCCTGTGTGGGTTTTCTGGATCATAGGTGAAACTCCTTTCCATATTGAGCCTTCTGTGGATGGAATTCAATCTCTGTCTTTGCCTTCAGTGGCACCTGTGTGAAAACCAGACAATAGAACTACATGCCAAAAATTTATTTTTTCTTGTTAAATGTTGCAGGTTTTAGTTGTTTGGTGAGGGTTTTTTTCTGTTCTGTTCATCAGTTGAATGAATGACAACAAAGGTGTCTTGAAAGGGAAAAAAGAAATTACATGAATGAATTACTTAGTAAACACTTTAAAATGAGATTTTTCACCTGAAAGAAAGGGCTGGCAGCCAATTGGATTACACAGGTGCAAAATAAGACACAAGAGGGAGCTCACATAATAAATAATAGTGATAAACAACATTTTGAGAACAATTCAATCCTACGGAGAAAAGAAAATTAATAAAGCTTACAGTTCCTATTTGCTGTTGGTGTTCTCATCCCTGTAGTTATTGTCAGAGGCTACAGGAACGTGTTCACAGATAAGGACCTCAGTACACCAGACTTTGCCCACAGAGCACAAAGGCACAACTCAGTCACAAGAGCTTCTGGTCTGGGGGTAGCATGGAAGAGGGCAACGGAGCCAAGAGACTACAGGGAGATACTGTTCTGGCAGACAGAAAGGGACCTGAGTTCAGAACTCCTCCAGGAACTATTGTCAAATATTCAGTGCATGTTGTCATTTTAAAATACATTTAAATATCTTATGTGCATTTATGTTGCTTGAGAATGTTGGTTCATGTTTAAGAGACAACCTCATATACAGAAAACCAGAGGACTTAAAGCTGAGTCTGCAACCCAACTGTTACAGTTTGTACGTGGAATCAGGAGTTTCATTTCTATGCCTACAACTTTAGTTCACTCCAGCAACCACATTTCTCAGAACTTAGAGAAACAGTGCCCTTTTGATAAATGTATTTTACAAACTCTTCCTTT
Organism: Neopelma chrysocephalum; assembly: GCF_003984885.1. Lineage (NCBI taxonomy): Eukaryota > Metazoa > Chordata > Aves > Passeriformes > Pipridae > Neopelma > Neopelma chrysocephalum. The sequence goes on along the minus strand of NW_020897804.1, from coordinate 1,699,697 downwards.
TTAAGTGTTAATGTGATCAGTCAAAACTTTTCAATTCTTAAAGTTCTTGTGAAAATAAGGCAATATCTGTCAATAACTACAATGACCTTGATCTGTTGGCAGAGATTCACTCTCCCTGCAGCTGGACACACGTTTAATGGTGCTGGACCCTGGGTCTTTCTATCTTTCTGAGGCTACACTTGCATGTACCAGCACACATATGTATCAGCTCCTTTCCAAAAAAACTGACAGGAAAGTAGAACAGCCAGAGGGCTGCCCTTTAAAGCAAGGCCTCCACATTCTAACAGCTCTGGGCATGTGTCATAATTACCACCTGAAAGGATGCTAGATAGTCATCAAAGGGGCACCAGTTTTGGAGGGGACCCACACACAGGTCTAGTAGATGGGCATTACCCTCTGTTATCCTTCACCTCTGAACAAACAAAAATATGTTAGACATCGTTAGGGTTGGAAATCAATCACTGGGGTTGGAAAGGCACTAGTTCATATGCTGGTGTTGGTGGACATCACAGGTATCTCAAACATGTCTCTCCACAAGTACCAGGAACAGAAACAAAATGTGTATTTCTTTAGAATCTCTTAGAAGAGAACCACAATTAATGCAATTGCAAGGAATGCACATTCTCTCATATGCCAAGACCTCTCTTAAGCATCTGTACAACAGCCACAAGCCTTAGAGAGCTGCTGAGTACCCTTCAGCCCAGGGGGAGCCAATTCTTACTCAGTGACATCTGAGTCCATGGTAAGAATGTATCCACCCACATCAGCAGTGGCTCCATTTCTTTCCTCTGCTCCTGTAGCGCAAATGGCCTTTTCCCATCAATAGTGCCACTCACAGGGAGTTCAGAAATATGTTCAGTCCTGACAGATGTTTGTCAAATGGCTCATTGAGCAGCTCAAGACCAACTGGTGCTCCTTGTGAGATTGCATTAGCCATACGAGCATGGGCTATTTTTCACTTTACAGTGTGGTGTCCGTCAAAGATCATCCACATACTTGTATCAGGAACTCCATAGACTGGAGAGAACCTAAGGATAATGTGCAGGATCACTCCACACAAATGGAGTGTAGCCCTTAATGTGTAGCTTGCTGGAAGAGACATGGTCACCATAAGCATCCTAATGCTACATAGACTGGTCATGTACACCAGGGAAGGCAGTAAGAACTTCAACAACTGGAATAATAGAAGACATCTAAAGCCTGAGATCCTTCTTCATAGTAAGATTCCAACATACAAAGTTTAGTCTGTGCAGTCACCTTAATGCTGGAAACCCTGGATCTCAACACTGGGAATTACTCTTTCCACTCCTTTGAGAGAAGTTGATGAATTCTTCAGTAGACAGGGTATTTTGTAGCCAGATTCCACAGCTGTGGAATTACAGAAAGCCAGGCAGTGGATCCTGAGCTGGCAGAGACCATCCTCACACTGGTTGATGCATTTGATCTCTGGAGAGGAGGGAGTACATACCCGACATGGCACCCTGGCCAGCTGGCTTGGGAGAAGCAATGCTGGCTTTGACTGTGCAAGCAGGTGCTCACTTCCCCTCCCCATCAGATGGGGAGAGTGAAAGAACAGCTGTAACTAGAACAAGGTTTAAAAAATTGGAGAAATAGAGATTTAAAAAACCCCAAAACACAAACTTGCCTGTCTTGCATCGGAATCCTGTCGTGTTTTTAATCTAAATTAAATTTGTGCTAGTATTACATAGTAAAACAATTGCCTACTACCGGAGCCACACATTTTTGAGAAGTGAGAATGAGCCATATGTCTTCCATAAAAACATACTGATACACTTCAGCCTGTTCTTTATGCTTTCTGGTAAATCATATTTTTTTACTGGCCATGGTTAAAGTGAGCAATGTTTTTGTTTGCCAGGAAGTATTTACATTACTGTATTATCCTTCATCTCCACCAGTTTTCATTTGTTACTATTGACACATGGTAAAACAGTTTTAATTATCTCCAGCCTCAAGTACAAGGATTTTTTATAATTCAGTCGGGTCTATTTAATTTCCAGTATCTAAGCTACCATAATGAAAATGTTACTCAAGGTTTCTTCTTCAACTCCCCCCTCTTTAGATCATAATAAAGACAGCTCACTTGAGCAAATAGTTCCTTTGAAATGTTAATCCTCCTCAGATGTGTTTTTTGTTAGATCAGCTGCACTGCTAAAATACTTTCTATTTTCCCATTAATTGGAATGCAGAATAACACTTATTAGCCATATGGACACAAAGTAGCTCGTTGATGAAGACAACTGAATTAAAGCCTCATGTTAAACAATGAATTAACTGTGATATGGGGTGCAAAAACCACAGTTGCATAAAACCGGGTTGTCTATCCCTCTTTTATCCAACACAATCTCTCCTTAAAAAAGAAATATATTTCAGGCAGCCCCCAGTACAACTTAAAGTCCATACAAAAGCATAGAAAAGAGGGAGAATGTAAAAACCTACAGCAAAGGGGCTTATTGAAGTATTATTTGTTGAATTTCTCAGTTTATATTAGTCTTCATTCGGCACTTAGAGAATGAAATCCCAACAAGCTAAACCTTCCCTTCAGAAATGCATGTGGAGGTGTGCGTTTGCTGCAGAGCTGGCTCTGTGGTTGCTCCCTGGCTTGAGACCCTGGCTTGGCTCAGGTGTGATCAGGCACAGCATGAGATCACACTCTTGGTGCTGTTCCTCCCTCCCTCCCTGCCACATCCCGAGCCCGACAGACTGCTGCGCTCCAATAAACCCAGCAGCTCCGTGATTGCTTTTTAATGAATTGGGGGGGAACGTGTATGGTTTCCCTGGGGTGTGAAAGGAATTTCAGGTGGGTCATCTGCATTCAAATATTAAATTGCTTGGGCAGGTTGTGTAAGGTTAGCAGCCAAGGAAGTGGGGATGGGACTCTAACCCAAAGCTCTGCGTAAATCAGTGGGCACAGAAGAAAAGCTCTGCTCGATTCAGGTGAGAAGAATGTGTCTGGGAGGACGTTATGAGAAACACCAGATAAGAACCTTGGCTTGTGTGCAGTGAAAGCATGCTTGAGCTTCAGTAGACTTCAGTAAATATAGTTTTGTTTGAAAACTCTACCCGTAATTTCGAAATAGGAGACATCTGAGTCCATGAGAATTTCAAGTCCTAGTCTATACTTCAGTGAGAGATCAGCCTTTCTTGGAAATATGTCCATTTTATTGTTCCTTGATTTACACACTTTGTGCGAGTCTGAACATGGACGTACAACAATTAAGCAGTAGGAGCTGGGGCACATGAAGCATCAGCTTCCAGAGGGGCAGGAAGTTGGTGTTATTTACTTAACCAGGAACAATAGATCACTTGCTATTCAGTTGGCATTTCCATTGCTGGCATGGATGGGTGCATCTGTCTGCTCACACCCTCAGCTGCTGCACCCCTACCTGCTCCCTTCACCGCCTCTGGCACTTGGTGATGCCTCCAGCAGCAATCAGACAGATTTCCAGATTCCAGCAATTGACAGAGAGCAAATTTGCAAATGTGCACTGTACTAACATGATTAGGCCTGTGAACATGCAAATCCTTGGAATGAATTTTGGTTTTATGCAACTGACGTAAATAAAAAGGATCCTGTTTACGTACTGCCTAAACAGCCACTGTACAAACTGGACTGCCAGAGATGATTTCATTCATCTTTTTAGTGAAATATACAGAGAACCACAGTGCAATTACCTCCAGGGTATAATTTTCATGATAATCAAAACACAGACACGCTATACAATGGTTTACAACCAGAACTGCAGGCAGGTATTCATTTCTGGGGAAGGAGTGAAATTTTTGTGTGTCCAGAACATTAGCACATGTCCTGATGCTCACAGATCCCCACGGCTACTCTGCCTGATATCATAGGATTTTGGGGGGCAATAAATGATCCTTGTCAGGTAGACCAAATAGGCAGCATTTCTAAAAGCACCAAGGCTGTGGCTGACTCACACAAGTACATTGTTCTTGATCTTGTCTTTTGACCGGGATCAAAGACTGGAAATTCTATCTGTGTATCCTTGCTGTTTGACTGATGAGTTGTCCCAGAGAATTTTCCTTCAGCATGCCAGCATGTCTCTGATTTGAGCAGACACAGTCCTGAGCAGAGTGGTCCTTAGACTAACTTTTCCCTGAGATCACCCCGCAGGTTACCTTGCTTTGCAGTCTGTTGGAGTGGAAATTAACCAGTGCTTCATTCAAAAAACCTCACACAGAGATCAATCAGGTTACTCTGGTTAATCCTGACTCTCTCACTTGGCAGTGGATTATAACCTCCCTCATAAGGTAATTTCTAATTCCTCACGGAGAAAGTAAGGTGGATTCCAGCCACACTTTTGGCATTTGCAACAGCAGGCAGGGAACAATCTGTTTGAGTTTTCTGTTGAAAGGCTGAAATGTTGTGTTGAGGGTATGCTAGGTTATCATCAATAATGTGGAGTTGTGATCATTTTACCTGGGGAAAAAGAGTGAGAAAGAGGCGATCTTTAAGTGGATGGAGTCTATCAATACTTTCCTTAGGGTTGAAGCCTTTACTGGCCCTGTTTGTGAATCCCTTGACTACAAGACTTTTTCCAACGTTAATGATTCTAAGACAGAGTATTCAAAGAAATCCTTGGGTCAGGGAACGTAGAGTGTTCTCTCACTGCTGATAGTATAGCAAAATATCATCTGCTTCCCAGAGACAGTTGATAATTTGAACCACTTTTTCATCAGAAAAAAACCCTCAAACTTCTATTTGAAAAACCCTATTTCATTAAAATTGTGAGAGATTTGAACCACCAGATTTTCCCAACAAAACTTGAAACCCCTGATATTCTTATGGCTTACTCTTTCCCTACTTCCTTTTATTTTTCCCCATTTTTTTTCAGTAGTAAAATGAGAAGAAAGGAGAAAAGACTGAGATAGGGCTGAAAAAAATAACATTTAGAGTTTTCAGGTAAAGTGATGAAAATGGGACAGCTGACTTCTTTTAAAATATTTCTACTTCCCTGTGTGACTGCTGTGAAGCTCAGGAAGAAGCTATGGGTTAATGGTAGTTGGTTGCATTGATATATACAGGCAAGCACAGCTGAGATTGGAAGGGACTTCTGGAAATTGTCTTGTCCAAGCTCCCTGTTCACGGTAGAGTCAACTCAAACAGGTTGTTCAGACTATTTTAGAGCTTCTTCAGCTCCTTCTGCAAACCCAAGCTCTCTGGGTGTTTATTGTTCCTTTACTGGATCCTGCAGATCTCTTGGCCACGAATAACTGTTGATTCCTACAGGTGAGGGATATACACACCAGCCTTTCTCATCCTGTTTTACAATCCATGTCCTTTCCCTTTCATCATTGCTGTGAGAATGCTCTTAATACTCTCCAGAAAGCAAGGTCACTGATTGACAAGAAAACTTTTAAACTGGTGAAAGAGGAGAACTTAAAAATACTCACTGTCCGATGTGTAGAAAGTTATCTGTCACCAGCACTTTTCCTAGAACAAAGCCAGGAAATTCACAGACAAAATAGCCAAGATACACTCTCAGCTGTTTATAACAATCCATTAATTAATGTTAAAAAGCAGTTTGCTTTAGAACAAACCTTTTGGTGCCCAACACCCCGTATACTTTAGAAACTGGTGCTGAGTGTCATCTGTGCTATCCCAAAGCCACCATCAGTGCCAGTGGCACTTGACACCAGGAGCCCAGGCCGTGACCCAAGGGTTCACACACAGCTCCACCACTGGGCTGTACCTCAGATTTTTGGTGAAAGCTCAACCAGCTACTTCATTTGGTTTCCAAAGTGTCCAAAGTGCCCAAAGTGGGAGATGACTGTCAATGTAGGTCTGTTCAGCACTGAGCTCAACAAGCACCATTTTTTCCTGGAATTACCATAGTATATATAAAATCATGAGATTTAGTCATACTGTGAAGGAGGCTGCACCATCACAGCTGACCTCTTTGTATTTAAATCACTTTGGTTTTCATGGCCCCCCACTGTACAATTGTTATACAAGTGATGCAGCCTACTTTTAAATGTAGGGGGTTTTTTCTTTCTTTTTTAGTCCACAGAAAAAAATACAATTTTAAAAGATATCAAAATGTTCATTAAAATCTAACACATTTTCTCTCTAGGGAGACTTCACCCGTTTCCAAAACCAAACTTCAGTTCTAAGCTATTTTAACTGTTCTGGTCTTTTGTAAGTCCAATGGATTATTTTGAAATTTCCCTAATTTATATTTTAATGTACTTTCTAGGCATACTGGCCATTCTTTCAATGGAGTATAAAGTGGTTATTGTTAATACATACATACTGGGTAGCAGCAAATGTTTCTGGAGTACTGGGCTTTCTGTAATGACATTAAATAAAGAAAAAAAAAGGAGATGAAGTAATACTGATCTCTATGACAGCCTCTGTTTGCAGGACAAGGATTTAATTCAGAATTAAGCCACATTAGTGTTAAAGAAGCCATTACTCACTTGCAAATTCTTCTCCCCCAAAACCCATTTCATTGCTCAGTGTAATAAGCTGGTACATTTATCCACAAACATTTGATGACTGATGCTTTATTTTGCCTTTGAATGTTTCTTTAATGAAATCTGGGTGCTTAAAAATATCCAGTAACATAGTTAACCATTTTGCTTTGGTATTAACAGAGCAGTTATTCTGTAGCCATTTGTCATTGACGTAGCTTTGATATGTGACCCCTTCAAACAGAAAAACAAAAATCAGGTATCAATACAGGTATAAATAATTTATAGAATTTTACTAGATATAAATAAATGTGTCTCTTTGTGTGGCTTTTTCTTCTTTGTTAACAGGCATAGGTTTACTTATGTTTTGCATTAGCTGTGGAAAACTTCCCTTGAGTTTTATCAAGCTGTCTTGTTCTGAGAATGCATAAAACATCACTCTTCCAAGTTTAGGATATGCTTTGTTGTCTTTTAAAAGTTATGGTGTAGATTGCTGAGGGACATTTAGTCCAGCAATACTGAGAGTCCAGCAAAACTATTTCTAGGCTAAATGGTACTTCTGGTCTCTAAGGAGCTTCTACAGCCGCCAAAAATCCCTGGGACATGTGTACAACCCCTTTTCCCAGGCTGGGCTGTGTTTGAGACCAGAAATGTGGGCATGTGTTGATAAAAGAGAAGATTAATGTTATACTCTCTGAAAATTGTCTGACACTAGCTGAATCTCTCCCAATCTTGGCTGTGCTGGATGTTACTGTAAGGTGAAGACACTAGAAAAAGAACTTGGACTTAGGCACCAAGTTGACTCAGCCAGCTCTTTCTGAGTTAAAAAAGGGGGGAATTTTGGATGCTGAGCTACTTCCTTTTGCCTGCCCCCAGAGTGGGGTCACACCTGTCTATCAGGGAAAAATCTGAAAAGAAGAAAGCTGGAAGAGAAGAAAGGTGCAAGAGAAGAAAGCTGCAGGGCTTTTCCCAGAGGAGCCAACCAGGTTGAGGGAGGGTGGCTGCTGCCCTCAGCTCACCTCCTCATGGCTGAGAGCTCTTGCATGGGTGCATTTTGCTATCGTCATCCTTGTTCTGCTATTTCATTCAGTCATAGGCCCTGATTATTTAAACAACTGAAACCAGAAGACTTTGTTTCCTTGACTCTGTATTCCCCCGAGTAACATAAGCCAACAAGATGTTTCTAAGAAAAAGGTTGATGCTATCTTTTAAAATGTACTTCCAACTGATTGCTATCTTTCTTCAAGCTGGGCCTTCTGCCATCCCTGCTCCCTCTTCTGCTGGCACCATCCAGTAGTTTAAATCTCACCAAAAAGACAGAAAGTTTCAGCCCTGCCCCAGCCTTACAGCAGGTATCTGGCCTCTAAAGAATGACAGAATCTGAGATCTCTTGAGATCTTTGTGTGTTTTGCACTTAAAAATGGTCTCCAAGCGCTTTTGAAAGTCTGGTTATCTATATGGGTGTGTGAGAAATGCCATAGGATGGGCAAGATGAGTCACACACAGGATCCTGTTTTTCTCAGAACAAGCCCTGGTGGAACTGCCACTTTAACCCTTACTTTTTCATTTCTTGAAATTTGTTCCCTTCCTTAAAGTTTGTTCCCATCGCTGGCCTTAAGAGGATCTTTTGTCCCGTCCTTTCCATAGGTACCATTGACTTCTTTGATTCATGCTGCTCACCTCTCAGAGATTCTTTCTGCTTTTTTAAGGGTTATTTGCCCTTTTGCAGCAAGGCACTGTGCTCTCTCTGTTGACGTGAGCCCTGCAGAGAATTATCGCTTGGACACGCACATTGGTGCCAAGTGGAGATAATGCCTCCTTTTCAGACTGAAGCCTGCCCGTAGGAGTGTTCCCAGTATGATTTTCACAGTCATAACTGCAGTTAATCTTAAACTTGGCATACCCTTCCTTTCTCTGTAATGTTTTTAATGACTCTTTCAGGGTGGGAGAATCCTCAGGGTTTCGCAGTGTTGCATTCACCTACTGATTCATTCTTGCCAGGTTGGTGTTGCTAACCAGGGTCCAGCTTAATAAGCAACTCTACAACTTATATTACAGTGCAGGAAGTTATCTGTCTTTTCCAGCTAAACAACACTGAGAGGAGGAAGCATTTTTTTCTGAGCAAGCAGGAGGTGCCATGCAGCACAATGGTCAGTAAATATGTAGCAGCAATTTACAGGGTTTATTTTTAATCCAGGGCCTATGTTGAGAGAATGGCATGAACTGGGTAAATCAATCAGGCTGTTGCAGAGCAAGCCTGAAATGAAAGGGCAGTCAAGGAGGAAGTGGTAAATAACACACAGGACTGATTGCTCCTGGGCACAGCTAAGGCCTTGGGTTTAAGGAGTAATTACCTGCTCACACCTAAATCCTTACGGGTGTGCAATGTGCAAACTGCAGACTCCAGTAAAGAAACTATTCTTGCCTTTGCCAGCAACAATTTCCTTGGCAAGAGACATTTTTTCCTGGTTTCTTGAAGGAGCTGGAAAGTGTGCAAGACCCCACGTTTAGTCACTTGTGAGCTTTGGTCTCAGCACTACCACAGAGCCCATCTGCTTCAAATGAGGTGGGAGAGAAGGGAAGAGAACCAGGAAAGGTGACATTTCTGCTCTGTCACAAAGTCAGGCTGCAGGACTGTGCCCCATATATAATTTGTGCCAACCTGGCAGTTGGCTAGAGCCAGCATAAAAAATTCGCCTTACATTTAGGGGTGATGGCCATGCGACCCCAGAAGGGGCAAGCCAAATGCCATGTTTGCAAACTTGTTCACTGCTAACCCCACTAAGAAAAAAAAATTACCAAAATTCAAAGAGATGCAAACAAGCTGTATCTGCCCATTGCACTCATGTAAGAAACCTCTTGCTCATCTCCCTTGGACATTTCTGGGTAAATGTAGGGTGAGTTTCACTCAGTTGGTCCTTATTAAAAGCCTGTTGCAGACAGATAGGACAGAGCCTTTTCTGCAGCAGGCAGACACAGACACCTCAGATCTGTTGGGGCAAAAGGAGATCTGAAACTGGATGCAGTAACTGTATGCCTGCTTGCTTCCTTGGCTCCCTGCTAAACCTGAGCATAGTTGGGAGATCAATGTGCTTTGAATAACAGCATGTCTTGAGAGAGAGGGCTTCAGAAGGGAGCCAGGACAGCTGTGTTCTGGTTATGCCTTTCCTGTGGATTTTCCATGTTTTCTTAAGCAAATTGGTAGTCTAAAATTCTTAAATGCAGTTCCATTTGGAATTTTTCTAAGTTTGTGAGTTTTCTGGGCAAAACAGTATTTCCACTGGGCAATAGACACCAAAAGCCATCTCTGTCTCATACCATCCATAATGCAGACTGCCCAGCTGTAACTCTTCTCTCTTTCTTTTCCCTGCATCCTCATTGTCTATAGACATCCAGACAAATGTACAGCCTAAAAGTGGATACTACCAGGTCAGCTTGTGAGTATTACCCTCCAGAACACAGTAGGTTCTTTTCTTTCCTGATTTTGCTCTCCTTGATCTGATGAACCTCGGCCTCCACAAGCACTACTTAGCTTGTTACTCCTCCATCCTACATTGCACTTCTGTTCCTGCAGTGTGATGCTTCTCAAAGGGACCCACTTGTGTTGGGTCACTTGCACAGGCACAAGGAATTATGTCTCCACCACTACTTCGTTTTTATGTGGAAGATGGTTCCGACTTCTTCATTGGACATGAGGCCAGGAGGGGTCTTTCAGCTGTGTGAGCAGCCAATGCAACTCAAATACCTGTTTCCTATCTACTTCTCTGCATGAAAAAGGACAGACTGACATGCATGTCTCCTGGAACATTGTTTGGACCATCTTCTGGGATGAAAGGCATATCATGGCCATGACTGATCTCCTGTCTCCAATAGTTCTTTTGGTGTGTTATATTTCCCAACTGACAATGAGGAAAAATAAAGGAAAAATCATGCTGCCACTCATCACCTATCTACATCCAGCTTTCTGCCAGGAGACAGGTAGTGGATGATGAAACACTTCCTCGATTGTGTCTCAAAGGGAAAAAAAATCAAACCCAAATTATATTTAGGAAGGTAATATCATTTGAGGGTAAAGGAGAACCACAAAACAACATAACTTGGTATGAAATAGTCAATATGTGTGTACAGGGTGCTCTGGGTATCACACCCACATCTTTGGGATTTACCATTGGACCTAGAGCTCCCAAAACTGACATGCAGGTTGCCCTAAGCCTGAATTTGGGCTACATATCAACTAGCATGCAGAATCAGTTGGAGACACAGAGAGTAAATGGTAATTTCATGTCATTCACATGCATGAATGTCACATGGGTCCCATTCACATGGACTCCAACCAAACTGAATACTGGGACTTGCATTTGTATCAGGGATCTCTGCTCTGGAATATGAATCAGTTTTCCTCTGGTGGTAATGTCAGGTACCTGGTAAATGGACTGCAAATGACCTGCACTCCAATTACCCTGCATCAGCATGATCCTACCATATAGAACTTGACTTATGCCAACTGAGCAAAAGACAAAGTATACATATTTTCTTAATAAATTCTCAAACTTTTCTTGAACCTGAGCTAAACCTTCTTATCTAATATCAAGTAATTTAAGCATTTTTAACATTCTAAAGACAAGTTAATCCTTTTATAGAGAAAAGTCAGAAAATGGGCTTAGAATGACATTTTAACAATGTCTATGGTATGTTAAGCTGATGAAAAATTCTAACAGCAGTTTTAAACACTTTTGGCTAAAATGTTACTGTGACCTTAAAGCATTATAAAACATAAGTATCATGCCAAATTTCTAGCTGTTTGTCAATAATGTAAAATTTTACACACTCTGCCAACACAAACTGTTTTTTTTTCCAGTAACTTCAGTTCTCAGCTGTTATTTTAGTGACATGACCCATCTGAGTCTTAATTTGACCTAGCCTTAGTCTTACATCTATTTGTCTCTTCTGGGCTCCCTATTTTTCCCAGGTAAGTTTTGCTGCCAAGTAATACTTGATTTTCATCTGTTTTCAGGGGCTTCCTTTCCATAATTGTTCTGTTTTTATCAATGTGGCCATTTCAATGCATGCTAAAGATGATGAACAGGCAATCCTAAACTCCTCTGTTTGTTTTATTAGAAGTTGTAATTAGAAGTTGAAATATTGATCTGTCCAACACATTCTACATCAGTTAGAAAACCTATCTTAGAGTTTTACTTTCATTAAGGTTTTTTTGTCTCTGCTGGAGGTAGCGACAAAACATCGGGAAAGTTTCCTCATTTTCTATTACTGTTCTTTCTCAGTGTCTAAAGGAGCTCAGAGTTTAATAAATAAAGTAGCTCTTCAAAGACTGGCAAACTGATCTGCAGAGCCACCACAGAGGTCACCACATATCACTGTAGTTTAAGAGCAAAGCAGTTCCGACCACTAGTAAACCCATTGAATGATCAAACTTTTAAGCATATCTGCCAACTAAACATCCACCAGGTTGCATCTATTCCCTGAGCCTGGGAACCACTGCGGTGTTATCAGAGAGCTGATCCTATCCCTGAAAGCCCTCAAGCACCCACTTGCTCATTACCCACACCCTGAATGACTCTCCCAAGAACTCACGCCCCAGAGCTCCCTACCAGAGCTTAGTTCTTGATTTGTTTGCTTTTTCCAAGCCCAGTTTGCTTTTTAGCCTTTCAATGAAGGGAGTGCCCTCATGGAGGAATGCAGGTGTATGCTTGGCTCCGGTTCAGCCTAAAGACAATCCAAGACACCTTTAGCTGCTTGAGATGGCCACCTGCCTGGAATAGGACTGGCAGGAGACCTGTGCCCTCTTGGGACAGCCCAGGGCATTTCACATGGCTCTGGGGGACTGCCTAGAGGAGGTCTCTGGAGCTCGTTTTGTGACTGAAACCAGTGCGAGCTGGCTGTTTAGCAGTGGATGGAAATGGAAAATGGGGCTGATTCAGGTTTGGAAACAAGCAGCCAGTAGTCAGCAGGCCTCAAACACAGTCCATGATGCTGTTTGGGAGCTGACCTGATGTTGTCCTCAAAAGCACCCTCCCTGACTCCATGTCGTGGCAACCTGTGAGTGTGGCCTCACCAAAGCTCAAGGACCTGCTTTGGCACACGGTGGAAACCTAATGAGCATGACTGGGGTCTTTGTACCCTATTAATATTTTAGCACATCATCCTCCTGCCCAAAGACAGGAAGATCAAAAGAAAGGTTAAATTTGGAGCCACATGTTATGGTTAAAAAGCAGAAGTCCCACCTCTATTCTCAGCTCAGCCAGACTCTTCCTCCAAGAGCTGCAGTAAAATTGCATTTATTCCACTTTCTGTCTGTCAAAAGTATAACTCACACTTCACAGTCCTGTGAGAGAGCTGTGGAGAAAATATCCTTTCATGATGGGGTGGGATCAGATGCTGTGTGGAAGAGGTTAAAAAATTTGGGGGAAAAAATAGGTGACTTGTTCTCAGATCTGTGTCTCTTCCAGAGATACCACCTTGGACTCCCATTCCTGAGATACACAACCAGCACATGACTTCTGGTTTGTGGCATCATATTTCCCTTATTTTAAATTAATCAGATAGGATATTCCTGGTTCACAGCTGTAGAAGGGTCAAATACATGTCTTTTAACACCTTCTACATCACCCACAGGAAAAAGGCAAGAAAACAACATACAGCCACCCTTCTGCCCAGTGCTGAAACAGCCCGTGGCAATGTACAGAGCAGAGAAATATCTTTACTTAGTTTCCTATTATAAACTGCCTTTGTTTTATAAATGATCCCATATTTACCTTGAAACACACTGGGAAATTTTAAAACTTTAAAAACTTAGATTTACCTCGTAATGACCAAAATTTCAAAGGAAGGACAGAAAATTGCAGTTATCTGCTGCAACCTTTGCTGATTAGCAATGAAAAGGGTTTGATCTTCACCTGACAGCAGCAGAACAGAAGTCATCCCTAGCCTGAGCCACTTGAAAAAGGGGGAACTGCAGAGTTTTCATTCCCCTATGGTTCTCTTCAAGATTAGCAGCAGTGAACAGCAATCTCTGTTTGTTTTTACAATAATATCCTGTTTTGTAATCCACAGGAAAAGGAGTATGAAAGTAGCAACCTTGGCAGGGATTGGGGGCCAAGGGACTGTTTTCTGAAATCTCAAAGCTCAGGAACACAAAGACTTGGAGGAATTTCCAAGTGCAGTGAATGCCAAATGGTAAAGAAAATGACATGACAATGAGAGAGAGAAATGATTTATTCACCCTCTTAATAAATTCTTCTTCTAGGGTAGCTTTTTTCTTCTTCAGTGAACAATTGACAGGCAGTTACTTCCAAATGCTTTTAAGTAAGCACCTACTACAATTTTTAGGGTTGTTAATGTTTTGGGGTTTTTTTCCAAAGATGTAACAACTGAATATAATAATAATAAAAATTGTGAGTGTAATTTAACACCAAATAAATGAACAGCTGAAAAATACACAGATGGCCATGAAAATAATGGTGTTATTAAAGGGGCTATATAACATTTCTGCTCAGCACTTACCAGCAAAACCAACTTTTATTGGTTATGTTTTTCTCCATGGAAGATAATAACTGGTGTACCCATCCATTCAAAGACTGGAAAGAAAAGCGTATTAGGACTAGAGAAGAAGTTAAAAATAAGCCTGTGCCTACTGGAGCACTGTTTCAAAGGGCCATAAGCTAGAATAAATATTGACATAGTAAGAAAAAAATATGCAACAATAGCAATTGTTCAAAATGGGCATGATTTGGGAGCTAACAGATCCACACTGAGCTAAACAAACCTGGATAGGGACCAAGGCTCCACATTTAAAGTTACTTCTGGAATTTAACTTTCACTGATTTCAGTAAGAATTAGACACAGAAATACCTTCATGTCTCTAGGTCTGATTCACTACCTGACATTGTTTTCAGCCATTCTCCAATCTCAACCCCTTCCAGCAAGGAGAAGCAGAACATTATGAAAGAGGTGAACCTTGGGACAGAAGTTGTCACAGAATTCCTCTTTCTCTGTCACAAGGCTGTTCTGGGTCTTCTTTCAGGTCTTCATTCTGCATTTACTCTGAGTTAATTTCTCCTAAATATGGCTTTTATGCTATTATGAATAGTGTCTAACAGTTCTTCCTCTGATCATGTTTTCTATTTCATTCTCTTCTCTTCTCTTCTCTTCTCTTCTCTTCTCTTCTCTTCTCTT